>NC_134687.1:553274594-553522094 GCF_050947455.1 Rhinoderma darwinii | reverse complement strand
TGCAATACCATACACAGCCCATGGACAAGAGTGGCACTGTTTCTGGAAGAGAGCAGCTATGTTTTTTTAATCTCATTCCAACCCTCTAAAGTACTTTGGCTGATGTATAAGTTTATATATAAATGTACTAAAATGCACTTGGTCAAATCTGTAGATAGTATAATCACTATAATAATTATTTACTATGACCATTGCTACATGTGGATTTACAGGGTATGTACCTGCTATACAGCGTCAGTCCACAGACATGCTGCCCACCCCCATCACCCCACGTGCTTTACATTAGCTGTCTGTTCTGTCAGGATTCCCCTTTCTCTTCCTCTGAGAGAATCTTATAGATGTTCCATCGTTTATCCAGCCTGGTTTTCATTGCTCCAGTTTTGCATGGTTTGTCTTTGTTTAGTTTATTAACCCACAGGGTTACTCAAACTAAATATTTGGGCGGAATACTTCAGTATTGGATTTCAACGTTTTCTAACAGAATTATTGAGTTTTTTGAAGACGCACAGAGCGTCCTGTGTCTAGTTTATTAGGTCATTTTACAGGCTGTACAGGATAGGAAAATAGGAAACATACATAAGGGATCCATGTGGCCTTAGAACTCGCTAATGCAGCGTTTCAGATGTAATTAGGATTGGAAGAGCTTGAACACTATCTTAATCAATATCCATGCATTGGTTTCCTGCAGATGTTTTTTTTCTTTTTATCTTAGATAAACTATCTGTTGAAACAGAACTAAGCATTTTATGGACAACACACAGAAATATTTTCTGATCTTCAGATAGTGTTGGGCAATTATTATTATTATTATTGCACTTGCAGGGCCTAGGGGGTCTTTTTCTTTTGAATCTGACATTGCCATGATTTTTGATATCTACTAATAATGTACAGCTAAAAATTATAATATCTGTACTTTTCTATCATTTTTTATTAAGGAATATTAGAATCATGTCAATTCATAATGCAGAAAAAAAGGAGAGTTCTATTGCCTTAGGGTAAGGCCACACGGTGCAGTCACGGTGCGTTTATGTTGCGTTTTTAAACCGCAGCAAGTCCTTTTTCAATAGAAGTCGATGGTGAAATATTTGTTATGGACAGACTGCTGCTATTATATTACAATGTGTTTTTTGTGCAGTTAACTGCATCTTCATAATGCCCGACCGCATGCGGTTAATGACCGCGCTGCCAAAGTTGTGGCTGAACTTCTTGTGTTTTTGCTAACAATTCTGCAATGCATTGTAATGAACTATATACAGGAAGCACCCAACAAACTTCAACACGGGTGAAAACTATGTCCATCAATTATTTGCTTTAAAAACGCAACAGAACTGCAGCATTACAGAGACAAAAAACGCATGCAGTTGACCGCATGCAGTTTTCAAACGCAACAAAACCGCGTCAAGGATGCACCGTGTGGACTTACCCTAAGGGTAGGGCCACACGGAGCGGACCTGACACGGTCGCAACGCAGCTAACAACCATGCCGGCACCATG
Source organism: Rhinoderma darwinii (assembly GCF_050947455.1). Lineage (NCBI taxonomy): Eukaryota > Metazoa > Chordata > Amphibia > Anura > Rhinodermatidae > Rhinoderma > Rhinoderma darwinii. Next base: position 553,520,600 of record NC_134687.1, on the reverse strand, counting down.
TTAGGTGCGGCTGTCAAACAGCCTGTTAGTGGCCGCATGTTAACACGGGTAAACCATCCCTTTATTTGCAAAATCGTGTGGCCATAAATTAATACACCCTTTATGGCAGCACGATTTAGCAAATTACAACAACTTACCCCCTATTAGTTCCCTATGGCAGCGCCGGAAAAAGCCGAACACTGCACTCGGCTATCTCCGGCGCTCCCATAGAGAATGAATGGAGCGGCAGTGTGCATGCGCATGTAACCGGAATACCCCTTAACAAGGTATTTGACAGCTGCTCCTACATAGTGCCAGCGCAGTTGTTGGCCGCATTGCGACCGTGTCAGGGCCGCTCCGTGTGGCCGTACCCTTAAAGGGGTGATCTGGCTTGGAAAACCATTTTAGCCTATTAGAAATTTCATTAGTTAATATGGGGAGGTTCCCCATTCAGGACACTCGTCTATTAGCCAGAGCAGAGAGCAGCTACATAGAGCGTCTTCTGCTCTGGACGACCAGTCATATTCATGCTTAGGCTGTATTCACATTTTGCTTTTAAAAAAACGTTAGGTGTATACGCCAAAGTTGGAGCCCCAACACATGCAACTACATGCCATGCAGTTGCTGATTGACTCCCATTGTAAAGAAAAAACACATTCTGCGCTGTATGGTGACACAATTAAAGAGAACCTTTCACCTGCCCTGAGTGCAGCATGTAATAGGCAGGGCTTCACAAACACTGTCTCACTTTTCATTTTTATCCTATCTTCCTCCGTTATTTACATATCGGTGCCGTTATATTTGGCGCCCAATATGTAAATAAGCCCCTGAACTGTCAATGGGGCATTTTCTATCTAACTAAATGGCAAGGGGGCGTGATGTCTTCGCTCTGACACTGTCCAAGCAGCTACGGACAGTGTCAGAGCAGCTTGTTGAGCAAGCGCCCTTATGCATGCACGCGCGCCCTCACGCACGCTCTCTGCAGAACCACCAGTCTGTGTTTGTTTTCTCGCGGGAGGGAACACAGCGCAAGAAACCCTGACACTGTCCGTAGCTGATTAGACAGTGTCAGAGCGAAGAGTATAATGCCCCCTTGCCATTTAGTTAGATAGAAACGCCCCATTGACAGTTCAGGGGCTTATTTACATATCGGGTGCCAATTATAATGCAACAGATATGTAAAGAACTGAGGAAGTTAGAAAAATAATTTTACGTAAGACAGTGTTTGTGAAGCCCGTTTTTTAAACATTCTTTTATTTTTCTAGAAAGTTTCAAGGCGTAGAACATAAGAAGCAATTTCTCATATTTTCAAGAAAATTTCAAAAGCCTTTTTTTTTTAGGTACCAGTTCAGTTCTGAAGTAGCTTTGTGGTGCCAAAACATAGAAAACAACCCCAAAAAGAAGCCATTTTGGAAACTACACCCCTCAAGGAATTAATTTATGGGTGTTGTGACCATTTTGACCCCACAGGTTTTTCACAGAACTTATTTGAATCTGGCTGTAAAGAAAAATATATGTATTTTTTTCTAATAATATGTTGTTTTTGTTTAAAAATTCTTATTTTCACAAGGACTAAAACACCCCATTTTGTTGCACAATTTGTCCTGAGTGTGGAAATACTCTATTTGGGGTGATAAATTGCAGTTTGGGCTCATGGGAGGGCTCAGAAAGGAAGGAGCGCTATGTGTTCTCTGGACTCCAAATGTTGCTGGATTGGTTTTCGGGGGCCAATGTTATTTGCAGAGTCCCAGAGGTATCAGAGCAATGGAAACCCACCAGAAATTACCCCATTTTGGAAACTACACCCCTCCAGGAATTTATTTATGCATGTTGTGACCATTTTGACACTACAGGTTTTTCACAGAACTTATTTGAATCTGGCTGTGAAGAAAAATATATGTATTTTTTTCTAATAATATGTTGTTGTTTTTTTAAATTTCTTATTTTCACAAGGAATAAAATACCCAATTTTGTTGCACAATTTGTCCTGAGTGCGGAAATACTCTATTTGGGGTGATAAATTGCAGTTTGGGCTCATGGGAGGCCTCAGAAGGAAAGGAGCGCTGTGTGTTCTTTGGAGTCCAAATTTTGCTGGATTGGTTTTTGGGTGCCATGTCGCATTTGCAGAGCCCCAGAGGTATCAGAGCAATCAAAACCCACCAGAAGTGACCCCATTTTGGAAACTACACCCCTCAAGGAATTCATTTATGGGTGTTGTGACCATTTTGACCCCACCATTTTTTCACAGAACTTATTTGAATTGGGCTGAGAAATAAAAAAAAAAAGACATTTTTTCCAATAATATGTCATTTTTGATCAAAATTTCTTATTTTCACAAGGAGTAAAATACCCCATTTGTTGCGCAAATTCTCCTGAGTGCGGAAATATCTGTTCTTTGGAGTCCACATTTTGCTAGATTAGTTTTCAGGTGCCATGTCACATTTGCAGAGCCCCAGAGGTATCAGTACATTTGAAACCCCCAAGAACTGACCATTTTAAAAACTACACCCCTTAAGGTGTTCATCTAGTTGTGTAGTGAGCATTTTTATCTCACTGGTATTGTGTAAAAGGTAATGCGCAGCAGATGGTGCAGAGTGAGATTTGCAATTTTCTACACATATATGCCATTTCAGTGTCCAATATATTGTGCCCAGCATGTGCCACCGGAGACAGACACCCCATAAATTGTAATATGAGTTATCCCGGGTACGGCAATACACTACATGTGTCTGTTATCTGTCAGGGAACCGTGAAAAAGCGTAGTTAGTTATAACATCAGTAAATTTAGCATCATGAATCTGTCACCGTAGTTAGGTTTAGCATTAGGGATCCACAGCACACGGCAGGGCTCAGAAAGGAAGGACCATTATTTGGCCTACTGGAGCTTTTCTGGTGCTAAGTCATGTATGCAGAAGCCCATGAGTTACCAGTATAGTTGAAACCACCAAGAAGTGACCCCATTTTAAAAACTACACACCTTGAGGCATTCATCAAAAGGTGTAGTGATCCCACTGGTATTGTGTAAAAGGCCATGCGCAGCAGATGGTGCAGAGTGAGATTTGACATTTTCTACACATATATGCCATTTCAGTGTCCGATATATTGTGCCCAGCATGTGCCACCGGAGACACACTAAAACTAACTATGGTGATGGATTCCTGACACTAAATTCCCTGACACTATACCTAACTATGCTTTTTGACGGTTACCTGACACTAACCAACCCTAATACTAAATTAACTAGCTGAGATGCTGCAGATACATTTTTATATAGTTTTTTGCTTTGTTTTTATTGAACACGTGGCCTTCCCTTACACTAAGGCCCTGTTCACACAGTTTTCTGGTGCTGATTTTGATGCGGAAACCACCTTGGAGTCAGCACCAAAAAACGCGTTCATATGATTTCAATGGGAGGCGGAGGCGTTTTTTTGTCGCTTGTGGTGTTAGCTGCTCGCGGGAAAAACAGCAACACGCTCTTTCTTTCCGCTGTTCCATCTCTGACCTCCGATTGAAATCAACGGGAGGCAGAGAAAGTGTTTTTCGCTGCGTTTTTAGCCCACGGTGCTCAATGGCTCATATTGTTTTTGCCTGCAAAATACTATGTGTAAACAGGGTCTAAACCTAACTAGGGCGAGGGTTCCTTACACTAAACCTAACTTGATTTTACTTGAACTTCCCTGATGCTAAACCTAACTACGGCGACGATTCCCTGACACTAAACCTAACAAGATTATTCCAAGCTTGCCTGATGCTAAGCCTAAGGCCTCATGCACACGACCGTGTTTTTGCGTCCGCAATTCAACCGCAAATCCACGGGTTAATTGCGGACCCATTCATTTATATGTGGCCATACCCACTATCCGTGTTTTCACGGCTCTCCGCATGTCCGCACATCCGTGCCGCAGAAACTCCGGACATGTCTTATTATGGGCCGCAAATGCGGTGCGGACATGCCAATAGAAGTCAATGGGCCCGTGGAAATTGCGGATACACCGCCGTGTGTCATCCGCAGTTTGCGGATTTGCGGAAGTGTTGCTAGGCGACGACCGGGAATGACTTCTGTCGTCGTGAAGTCTGGAGACAGTGCATGAGAGCAGCAGAGAGCAGCAGAGAGCAGCATGGCTTCAATAAACGTCGAGAAACTAATCATCCTGGTCCAGCACAAGCCCTGTCTGTGGAATAATCTCACTGAACTCGCACAAAGCAAAGATTAGGAAAAATGCAGCAGGAAATGGCTCCAGAGCGATCATGTGACCTTCTAAAGGGGGTTTGACCAAGCTTTTGGCATCCTGTTTAAAAGTCTTTTTTTTTTTTTTTTTTTTTCATCCGCATTTTTGCGGATTACATACGGATGAACTGCGGATTACATACGGATGAACTGCGGATGACATTCCACGGAACACGGTCCTGGAATTTGCGGACCAGAAAAACACCACGGTCGTGTGCATGAGGCCTAACTCTGGTGATAGGTGCCTGACATTAAACCTAACTAGATTTTATGTGAACTTCCCTGACGTTAAACCTAACTACGGTGATGGATCCCTAACGTTAAACCTAACTACGGTGATGGATTCCTAATGCTAAATTCCCTGACGCTATACCTAACTAGACTTTTTGACGGTTCCCTGACACTAACTAACCCTAATACTAAACTAACTAGCTGATAACTGTCTAAACTAACATTTTTTATTTTTTTATTTTTTTTATATTCTTATATTTTATAAAGAAAGAAAAAAGAAAATAAATAAATCCCAGGGACCAAGAAATGTGGCCCTGAAGACTCAGAAGCCTCAGAAGTGGTCAGTGATAGGAGATCACTGACCAAAAATGTGGGATTGACAAGGGGAACACAAGGAGGAGGAGGACAGGAGTGGGAAGTGGATGGAGGAAGTAGGAGGCAAATAAAAGCTCTAATATTAGAATTTTTTTCAGGAACTCTGAGCAAGTCTCCACACGACAACTCTGAACGACTCACTAACACCAACAGTTAAGTTCAGGGTGGGTGTGGCAGCTCATGAATGCACCTGCCGAAAATGGCGCTGGATTTACTCCATGACGTACTATTATGGCACTGAGCGCGAACGATGCGTTCAGCGTGACATAATAATACGTCCTGGAGCGGCAAGGTGTAAAGGTTATCAAGAGACTGGAGAAAAATTATATTTCTCCCTTTAATTGCACAAATTGAATGATAATATCCTGCACATGGAATTTTGGTATTTCTATTTTTCACTAAAAGTATTCTCCAGTGTTACAGATCTTCAATCCTGTTTTGCACTTGTAAATCCATGATTGTATAATTTTTAAGGCGAGTCAATGGCTGACCATGTCATACAAAGACAGCCAGGTCTGCCACATTGAGTGCTGCTTAGTGTTAATGGCTCATCACTCTAGCTAAGGGGGTCCCAAACAGGGGATTTTCTCTTTATGTCCATTTGCCCCTGTATTGATTATGCAAAGGGTTTTTTAAAAAAAAAAAATGTAAATCTTTTTTTGTTAGCGGGGTCCCCGATAAGGATGCCCTGCCGTTTTGACCACCAGAGCTCAGCTGTAATCTGTAAAAAAAAACTGGCAGCAAGTGTTCGATTCCCCGGCAGCTCCACCAAAGTATTACACAGCTCCCATTGAAATCAGTGGCCAGTCAGTGTGATACAAGCATGTTGTGTCTCTTAGAAAGAGATAGCCCTCTTCACTCTGGTTGATCAAAGAGAGTCCCATATATTAACTCAGAATTCCCTAATACAGTATTTAAAAATGGGTTTTCCAAACCATACCCACCTCCGTAAAATGTGATAAACTTGATAAATCTTTGCATTTGTAGTATATCCACAATAAAAATATTTGTTAGTCTCATGCATTGAAGACATAACAAAAGAATCATCACAAAATGGAAATTACTACTTCCACCTCTGAAATTCTTGACCTGTCATCAAAAAAGAGGGAGTATTCAGGAAGAAAGATGGTCAGAATGATTTGGGGCAAAAGTTGGGACAGTCCCTCCAAAAGAAATATACTTAAGAGGTATTTTATTCAGCATAAAGAAAAAGCATGCAACATGGATAAAAAAAAACCTCATATTACATTCACAATATTCTAACACCGAGAATTTTTTTTTTAGATTTGCATGCATTATAAATAAGGGTATAACTTTATTATTTGCTAGAGATATTGATACATATGTCTCAAAATGTAGGAGGCACATGTAAGACACTGTTGACCGTTCAAGGTAGGGTACAAAGGTTTTTCAATTAGTCCTACACTATACATGATGCCTTACCCCACTGGGGTCCTGAGTTTGAGTCCAAACAAGGACAACATCTGTATGGAGTTGATATGTTCTACCTGTGATTGTCTGGGTTTTCTATTAGATTAATTGATTTCCTATAAAATTGGCCCTAATGTTTGTGTCTGAGATATGGAATTGAGAAAGACATTGACTGCTGTGTATGATGAAAACCTCTGTATAGTGTTGCAGATTATGTTAGTGATACATAGGCAGATGGAAATAAATAAATAAACTATACATAGTTTTCATAATCTTTTTACTTTTGTCAAAATTATGTGGAGTCCTTGATGTCCTGGCCATTCTATGGGTGGGCTCCCATAATTACCTTTGAGCTTATTATTTTTTTTTGTTCTTATTGTTTGCATAATCTTAAAAAAATATTTGAATAAACAAAATATTAAAAAAAACATTAAGGAAAGTATAATATTCAGGATAGTATGTTTAAACTATAGAACACATTGCACTTTACTCTCATTGGAATTATTAAATAAAAGAATCAATAAAATGGGATATTTAGCAGATATTTATTTGTCAACATTCAATTAAAGACTATAAAGAACATATTATAACAAGATAAACCATGTAGATATGCAATTCTCTTGGAGACAGTTTATAGCGGAATAAGGAAAATGTTATAGTTCAGTATGAAAGCTGTAATACGTTGTAGGCCAGGTCCATATGGATCCAATTAGCTTAACTGAGTTGAAATCTCCAAGTGATGTGGACTGTTATAAAGGACTCAATATGTTATCAAGGCTAAAAGCTGCAAGTACAACATAAATGACATGTAGACCCTGGGTATTGTAAGTGTGGGTGGTCTAGTTCTCCTTCTAAGTCTAAGATTTTTGTTAACAACACTCAACAAACAAAAGGTAGAAAGTAATGAGGCACATTTATAGTGCGGCACCAATGATTCAGCTGAGTTGAAGAAGATCACTGGGGCAACGAGGAATTAGTGCATTCGACCACACAGGATCGGGACTATAATTACACTTTACTCTCTGCAGTTCTGCAGCAGGGTTCATTTATTCAAATACTTTTTTTTTTTTTTACATAATTATATTATGTTCTGTTTGTTTTCATAGAGTACTTCCAGGATGTTTTGTATTTTCTGACTTTAGCCTCTGAACTGTTATATGCTCAGATATTACATGACAAGGAGAGGAGAGCTTTGAGTTGTGGGACAACTGAAATTTCACAACTAAACAATGACAAATTGAAATGCATTAAACAAGAGAAAAGCAGCACACAGAGTCCCATGCGGCTCTATACTATGGAGCCGCAGGGACTCTGTATGTCAACGTAACATGCTCGGGAAGATGCAGTTTCAGAGAGATGTGGCTTCTATGTGGAGGCCTTATGGTAAAGCCGTGTGCATGGAGGCTGAATGGAGACGCACAGAGTCCCTATGGTTCCATACAAAGGAATATGGACATATTCTACATTATGTAAAAGTATATCTGTAATACGACGTTCGAAGGATCATGCCACAATTTTATATTTTTTTCTTTTCGTATGAATCCGACAGTAGTAAAAAAACAAAACCTCTGTATGCCTCCATATGAAATCGGAGGCATACGGAGGTACTCTTCTTTGAGTGTCATATAATAGTGGCCTACAACCTGCATGAGGCCTTATGATCTGTGTAGACATTATTTAAGATTATCATATGCTTGCTCCAAATAAATCACACTCAAGATATCCTCTCTCTTCTATCTAAACTCTACATCCTACCTATGGTATGACATGCTTGCTTTTAAGGGGGTTCGATTAAGAAAACCCAACTTCAAAAAGCCTACTAGGTTATTCTGAGGAAATGCAGGAGAAGGTTCCCCATTCAGAACTCAATTCTAGTAGCCGAGTGGAGTGTGGCTACAAAGTATGTCTATTGTGATCTGCTTACCTTTGGGGGAGTCTACTAAGCATAAAGAGATTGTTCAAAGCAGACAACCCTTTTATCTCCAGCATTGAAGTGTTTGTTTGAGTAGATCAAGCTCCTTCAAGTAAAATCACAATATAGAAAGACCACAAGAAAAATCACTGTACGCATAGTCTTTGCTACATGAGGAAATTCACTTCTACTAAAAAGTTTGAACTATGTGACTGCAGCTCATAGTGATTTCTTTATAATCATATTTTTCCCAATCTAGTCATGTTATTTATGTGAACTATGAAATAATCCACATTTAATGAATTGTTTCTCAGTGTAGAATTTTAACTGAGAAACAATTTTAACATTGTATTGCTTTGCTCAAATTGTTCTATATTTATTATTTCATTTTCACAATTGTTACTTCATTGGTTCTACAGTTACCAGGACTAGCCGGCTCTGGGTGAATAACTTTTTTATATTTAGGGAGTGGGTGGTTATGTCTCTTAAAACCAAAAGCATAAACAGTCTTTGTAATATCGCTTTGTACAATGAGTTTGTAATGGCAGAGGAATTTATAGAAATGAAACTATTAAAAGACCTGTTCTCATATGGTGTGGTCTCTAGAGATATTACTATTGAGCAGGAGCTGTGAAAAGTAAATATAAGAATTGGAGAATAAATGTAGAACAAATTTGGGGGGAAAGGTGATTATGGGCTGTGAAGTCTTATGGATTATTGTACTGTTATCTCAAAAAGTGCTCTAATATAGTAATCGTTCTAAGTCTTTTCTTAGCTTGGTCAAAATGCTAAGATGTTTCATTGGGGGAAGTAAAATACTTACCTGCCAGACACCTCTGTTGCCACTTATCTACCAGGAAAAAAAAGGATCGTACGGGTAAATTCACACAGGGCGGATGCGCTGCATAAGAGCATACAATGTATTCGCCCTATGAGCCACAGGGAATTCCGGATGAAAAACCGCACCAAATATTAATGATATGATGATGTTTTTTTTAAGGGTATTTAACCGTTGTTGATATTTAACATGTTCAGGAAGTGATGTCATTCAACATGTGTTATATAAAGTGTGCACTGATTTACTATCACTATGCTTGACAAAGACCCAACAGGGGTTGAAACGTTGTAGTTTTTATGGTTGGTGAATAAAGACCAACATCTTTTGGATATCTGAGTGCTGCAGTCTTTCTTCTATCTATTGTGAGCAACAAGGTTTAACCATAACAAATATTAATGGTGTCATAGTAAGATAATCCTATTTAGAAATGATCGCCCTGGGTCCAGCATCTCAAACCCTTGATCAACTTTTATATCTGGTGGAAGTTGCAGCTGGCTATACATTTTCCAATGGTGGACATTCCCTCAGAATACAAGGATTGGCCGGGTCCACCAGAGCGAGAGCGATTTAATGCAGCACAGGAAGAAGTATAACTCCTCTAATGACAACTGAAACTGGAAGTACTGGAAGGAGAGTAAAGCTCTGGGACAATAGTCGAAAAAAGAAAAAGTTACATCTTATAATATTAAAAAATTATGGGTTTTACACAACCACTGTATCAGTGTATACTTAGATCAAATCCCCTCCCCCATATTAGTGAAAATATCCTATATTTTCTTTATATCAACCCTGTCAATGGTGTTTTATTTTCACATGCATGGCTCAATTATCATTATTACTTACTAATCTGTTTATATATACGATGAAATTTGCCACAATATAAGTGTCCAAACACCTGAGGGTGGTCTTCTCTATAACTTTCCTCACAAAACGATTACCTAATTCTGATCTTTCATGGCATGGAGGGAACAGTTCTATATGTGGAGCAGACTTTCCTGTAAACTACTGCCCTGAGTAACCAAAAGTATATGTTGGAAACAATCTTATCAATAATTAAATAATTCAAACATAAATATATAACACAACTGTCTATATGAATAATGCATCTGACACTTGACAGGTTCACCCAAAAAAAAAAGGGTGCTGAGTGTACCCACCAGTGTTACCACTGCCTGGCACTCTTAGCTTCATCCAACAAACATTATCTTTCAGATGCCCATAGATTGTGTTATTATCAGGTAATGTGTAATCTAGACAGCATTCGAATAGGGTCAGACTATTAACTAACAACAGGCACTTAAAGGGAACCTGTCAGTGACTTTATGCTGCCCTCTCTGAGGAGAAGCATAAAATAGTGACAGACGCTGATTTCACCGGTCTGTCACTTATGTCTGAATGTGCTTTGATTTTTAAGAACTTACATTTTAATCATTGCCGTATAATGCAAGCCATGTGACTAAGAAGTCCGACATTCTCCGATAATTGACAGCTTTTTTCCAATGCAAAAGAAATAGGGAGAAAACTGTCAATCAGCAGCTGGAGAGAGCAGGAGAGAGCGGCAGCTCATGAAAACGCTGCACATCTTACTCACATTGCCCGCATCACAATGCAGCGATTAAACTATAAGTTCTCAAAACTCAAAGCACATTCACACCTAAGAGACAGACCGCTCTCATAGAGAGCAGCATAAAGTCCCTGGCAGGTTCCCTTTAAGGAACCAGTGAATAAGTTGGAAGTCACCAACTTGCAGAAGAGTTAGGGTATGTTCACACGGCCTATATACGGACGTAAATCGGGCGTTTTTGCCCCGAATTACGCCCGAAAATAGCGCCTCAATAGCGCTGACAAACATCTGCCCATTGAAAGCAATGGGCAGACGTTTGTCTGTTCACACGAGGCGTAGATTTACGCGCCGCTGTCAAATGACGGCGCGTAAATAGACGCCCGCGTAGAAGAAGTGACCTGTCACTTCTTTGGCCGTAATTGGAGCCGCTATTCATTGACTCCAATGAATAGCAGCGCTAATTACGGCCGTATTTGACGCGGCGTTCAAGCGCCTGCACATGCCGTTACGGCTGAAATTACGGGGATGTTTTCAGGCTGAAACATCCCCGTAATTTCAGCCGTTACGGACCCCCGCCGTGTGAACATACCCTTAGTGGTCTCTAATGATGACATGCCTACATTTTGCAGGGAAGGATATCCATAATTCAGCTTTCATTATTGTAGGAAATTCTAGAAAATAAAACCAGTTACCAGTTAGGTTTCTTTGGGTAACAACAATACATTTGCATTTCAGCTCAGTATTTGCATGCAGTTACTTTAATGAAATTAATTGATCAACTATGACTTCTCACAATACGTATGCTCCACTATAACATCTATTTTATTATTTTAATTGGTGAAGCCAATTGGTTAGTAAAATTAGCAAAAAAGAATCATATAAATGAAATAGATAAATTGTCTTGAGCCTACCCTGACTCCAAAACAGTATTGTCCTTGGCGTATATTTACCCTTTAACCCCCGTACTTTGATCTGGACTTCGCTGCGGGAGATTACCATCTGTCAGCTGGACCAATGGACCAGGAGTCAACATTGAAGTACACCGTAGGTTCAGTACAGGTTGACGATACCGTAGAAGGCAGGTATAGGTCTGAGGTCACAGTTCGTAGCAGATAGTGGGTCTCAGGCTCACAGCAGAATACAGGTTGCCAACAGGTAGTAGGCCCCAGGCTCATATCAGGTAGTAGGATATGGACTGGGAGCAGGTAGCGAGATACAGAATGGTAGCAGGTAGCGGGATACAGACTGGTAGCAGGTAGCGGGATACAGACTGGTAGCGGGTAGTAGAATATGAATGGAACCTTTGCAGGTGTAAGCTAAAGTTTCACCAAAGTTTCTCAGGCATTAGGTGACCAGTGTGCCTGTCTTAAATAAGTACTGAGCATCAGGGATTGGTTGAGGGTGTTTGTGAATGTGCGCGCTGGCCCCTTTAAGAGACAGCAAGGAAACGCATAGGCGCACCCTATGAGACTATATGCAGAACAGGGAAGAGAGCAGTAGTGAGCAGAAGAGCGTCGGCGTCTATACCCGCCAGGAGAGACAGCATGCCGGCGGACACGGAATGCCAACATGCTCGCCAGACTAGGGCACCGGCGACAAGGGTGAGCGCCTTCAGGAGCGGCACCTGCCAAGTCGTTACAACTTAAATGGTTAATGCAATCCTTTAGCATCACATGTATGACTAGTTATCAGGGGCAGATTGACAATTTGGGCATTAGATTAGTGCTAGAGGGCCCATAGCTAGAGGAGACCCACAAGCTCTTGATCAGCTAGAGCACAAGCAAATGACAAGCCCTTACAGCCCAGCTCTGTAGATGTTGGGGCATTGACTCTGTAACATCCTAATGTTCTCTATGCCATAATACCTTCTATAATGTCATACCAACAGCCAAGGGATTAACATGCGGTAAAGAAATAAGTTGTCTCAGTAGCTGAGGATGTGAAGGACAGCTCAATCATAATAAATACAGAATTATGCTCAGGCAGGAGAAGGTGACCCTTACACTCATGTGTGATACATTATGCCATCTGATGTGTTCCCCTGGAGGATTACATGACACGGTCTGGACAGCTTCAATAGCCCATTATTCTCACACAATCTAAATGTTTTTCTTAAGTAAGATGCCTAATTTTATCCCATCCACTGTTCAAATAGCTCCCAAAGCGTCTAGTTCTGCACCTATAAACATATCTGGTATGACTAAGCCCTCTATGAAACCACGGCAGGCCGTGCGATAATAAAAAAGGTCAAATGTTTCATTACACAGTTTTGAATACCATTTGCTGAGAGAAAGAATAACTTGCCTTATTGAAAGCATTCAAACCATATATTTTCTTTTAAAACACATACATTATCCACATGCTATATTACCACACGTATTCCCCATTCTAAAAATAAATACAGCGTACATGTGTTTATTTAATATTACATTGCTGGTTTTAACGTTTTCCTGTATTTAAAATTCACAAAGGACTCTCGCTAACCCCTATGATGTAAAGCCGATATTTGGAAAGAAGAGTAAGCCAAATAATAAAGTACATTCTTTAGAATAAAAATGGCTCCTTGGGATTTACTTAAGATCCGTATGTCATGCATGTCATGTTATGTTTAATATTTACAACATTTTAATATGTTGCAGGCTTTTACCTACTGTATCAGAACACGATTTATAGCGTTAGTATCAGTAGGGTCAATTATTTTCATGCTGCTCGCCTGTATCCCTGGCTCCCTCCTGCTTGTTTTATGTTGGACCTGTTCCACTTTATTATCCCGGTCAACCATGCGGCAGAGTTCATGGATTTCAACTTGCACTTTCTAAACTTGTTAAAGTAGACCAGTAAATGAGTAAGTGTCGGCGGAGCAGTCCAGACCTACCTCCAGTTGTGCTTAGCTGGGTGCGCTGGAAGCCAAACTTCAACAATGATCTGATGTCTTATGTTTGTGTAGAACTTGTGGTTTGCTAATAAAATGTGTGTTGCATTACCAGGTATCCCACAGTGTAACCGAGATGAACTTGGGAATCTATTCCGGTGCTTTACATGTTAATCTTTTGTTTTTTTGAGCCTTTACAGCATGATTAGGAGTTAGAGGTCTGTTTCTGAACTAAAAGTCCCATAATCCCAGGCATGGTAGTAGTGGAACATGGTTTGGCAGAGACGTTGCTTCAAGAATACCTCCAGCATAAACAGCAATGCCCTAATGTATTGTCATCAACAGAATAGTTTGTACTTGCTGTGGAAATAGACCTAGAATACAGCGCAGCTATGGGTAAAATTAACTCCTCTTTTTGCTGCGAGATACCACCGGGAAGATATAGACCAGTGTTTGTGGCAGTCTAATGTCTGCAAATGAAATGCAGACTGAAGATTGTTGACAGGGAAGCTATGTGGAAAACATCATCACAATAATATTTCATGTACAATACCACAAAATCTAGCAATCCATATAGAAAAGAGGAAGCATTCTTAGACCCTGTTCACACAGTGTGTATTCAACGCATTTTTCAGCTCGTTTTACGCAACAAAAACGCATGCTTTAAGCTTCACATTGACATAATTGGGAAAGCGCACTGTTTGTGCATATGGCGCATTTTTTTACGCGCGTGTTTAAAAAAAGTGTCAGGTCAATTCTTTGTCGCGTTAAACGTGCCAAAAACGCACAAAAAATGTGCCTAATTCCCATAGTCAATGGGGGTCCTCATTACGCGCTAAAGGAACGTGCCGAAAATGCCTGTATTTTAAAAAACGCTTTACAAAAACGAGTCTGATAGAATAAGTACGGTAGTAATCCCCATCTATGAAGAAGGTGACCACTGTAAAATATAGATTATTCCTGACAAATAAGGACAAGATAGAAACGGGTGGGGAGCCAGTGTCAATACTTATCCAATCTCCAGTTGCTCTACAGTGCAGGATGGACGGCTGATCATTGGCTTTCTATAACCGTCGAACAAAACATCTCCCAGGCTCAAAATAAAGATGTTAGTCCATACTAAAAGGTGTGATGAGGTCAGACTCTGTAAGTTAATTAAATGGAGGGAGATGAGTGGTTGTCATATACTTTCTTGAACTGCTTATCTCAGGGGTAATGAGGCAATGGATTTGGACAGATAACATCCGATCTTAAAATCACCAGAATCCGCCAGCTTAAAGAGGCTCTGTCACCGCATTATAAGTGCCCTATCTCCTACATAAGGAGACCGGCGCTATAATATAGGTGACAGTAATGCTTTTTATTTAATAAAATGATCTGTTTTCACAACTTTATTAGCGATTTTAGATTTATGCTAATGAGTTGCTTAATGCCCAAGTGGGCGTGTTTTTACTTTAGCCCAAGTGGGCATTTGTACAGAGGAGTGTAGGACGCTGACCAATCAGCATCATGCACTCCTCTCCATTCATTTAGGCAGTGCATAGGGATCCTTTTGGATCGCTATGTGCTGTCTTATACTAACACATTAACAATACTGAAGTGTTTAGACAGTGAATAGACATTCCACGGGATGTCTATTCACAATCTCTGCACTTCGTTACTCTGTCTGTGGTAGCAGAGGAAGCGTAATCTCGTTGTAACCTGTCATTTACAGGGTAATCTCGCGAGATTACGCTTCCTCTGCTGTAACTACCACAGACAGAGTAACGAAGTGCAGAGATTATGAATAGACATTCCGTGGAATGTCTATTCACTGTCTAAACACTTCAGTATTGTTAATGTGTTAGTATAAGACAGCACATAGTGATCTAAAAGGATCCCTATGCGCTGAGTAAATGATTGGTCACTGATTGGTCAGCATCCAATAAAACGCCCACTTGGTCTAAAGTAAAAACACGCCCACTTGGGCATTGAGCAACTCAATAGCATAAATCTAAAATAAAGTGGTAAAAACAGACTGTTTTTTTTAAATAAAAAGCACTGCTGTCACCTACATTATAGCGCCGATCTCCTTATGTAGAAGATAGGGCACTTATAATGTGGTGACAGAGCCTCTTTAAGCTCTAGAGCAAAACCAAGTCTTCCTGTTATTATATTGTTCTATAGGAAGTCCACAGAAACAAGTCCAACTACTCTGCTGGGTGAATATTGTAAAAGTAATCCCCTGCCAGCAAGGACAAACCCTGCAGCGATTATTCCTCTTTTCTGCTCAACATTTATTTTATAGTACATAATTAAAAGGAATGTACAAAGTGGCCATGGTGTTTCTCCTCTATACTGAATTGTCTATGGGATGAAAACGTAGCAATGAATTACCTTTTAGTTCACATCCCTGCTTGAGTGGTGATGTCACCTGAAGTTACCATGTCCAATCATAAGTAATATCCACCGATAAGCTGCCCAACAGATTTGTAGTTTTGTTGTATCGGCACCTGTACATTCCTCAAGCCAGAGAAAGAGGATGGACCGTGTTGGAATTTTTGGGGATTAGGAAGGTAGGAAATGTCCATTATCTAATCATCCTTCCATCCTCCCTCCAGAAAGGAAGCATCATTTACATTCAGCTCATAGAGTGACTTTTGGTCCGCAGATACATTATCTAATGCCCATAGCCAGATTTAACCACTGGTGCCATGAGAGTTGTCCGATTAGAGTAAATTAATGTTATTTTTGGAATAATTAAGTGTTATACAATTTTCCAATATCATTTCTGTATTAATTTCTTATGGTTTTCAAGATCTCTGCTTGTTATCATTCAGTTGGAACATTAATTGTTTACTTCCAGTGAATACAATTTTGTCCATGGTCATGTGATGGACACACAGGTGCTGGGATCGTTATAGTTACAGTATGTGTATCAGAGCTGTGTCTTCTAACAATCCCCGCACCTGTGTGTCCATCACATGACCATGGACAGAATTTATACACTGGAAGTAAACAATGAATGTTTCTACTGAATAACAACAAGCAAAGATGTTGAAAAGTATGAGGAATTCATACATGGTGGGTGTACCTGCCCTTGTGAGTAAGTATGGCCTGTTCAGCGATTTTAAATTAATATAGTTCTTTTTTCGAGGAAATAATACAGAAAGTATATTGGAAAATTGTATGACTTTTAATTATCCAAAAAATTTCAATAATTTTCTGAAACCGATCAACCCCTTTTAATGATAGAGACCCTAAATCAATTGTTACAAAGGATGTGCATTTCCAAATTAGTATAAGCTTTGCTATATTGTGCGACCTGTGTGACACCTAGGAACTAAACGGAACCACCTGCTAGCCACTGGGTGGGTTATATATAAAAATAAATACGTTATTTTAATATGGACTGCATGAAGTTTCATAGATTAAAAGGAACATAACATAATGTAAATGTTTTCAAGGTAAATCCTCTTTAAGTAAGTTACACTGTAACAAAAAGCAACACCAGATGTTTAAAAGAAATAAAATAATTCAAAACTTGTTTTCAGTGGATTTTATTTTATATGTTTTACTATTAACAACCCAGATTCTCCATATGTAAACCTCTACGTGTTGCTGACATGTGCCCTTGCCATATTTCATGCAGATGCCATTTACTTCCTTTTTAATACTTATGATGACATCATTTGCTGGTTTTGTGTTTTACAGAAATGTTCCTGTAAAATATTACTGGCTTTTATAGAGACAAAGCACACTATTTGGACCCAATTCTGTTCTGGTTATGTTTGTGTATTCTTCTCGTAATTAGGTGTGAGACACTAATGAAAGAACCACTGTGGATCATACCAACATACATCTCATAGCCAAAATAATACATTCCATGACACAGCTTCAAAAAGCATTAGCCCAGGTGCTCCTTGAGTGGAAAGGTCATTTGAAATCTGGAAAATGTTCTTTTTTACATATGACTGTCCACTGTGCTGTGCCCCGTAGATAAAAGACCATTTCTTGAGGAATGATGGCTATCCTGGGACAGTTCGCTGATTATTTTGCTATTGTTAATATAGAGCATTGCAGATAATTCTCTAATAGGCTCCTTAAAGGGGTTGTCCAAGCACGGATAAGTCATCAGTGTATGACTGGTGTGGGTCCGACACCGAACAGCTGCTCCGGCTGCCTTCGGGCGCCGGATGTTATGCAGGGTATACAGTATTCGGAGCCGGAAGCAGATGGCTCCGTACACTCCATAGCGGCAGTGCTGCAGAACAGAAACTCTGTTCCTATTTGCTTGAATAGGAGAAGAGCTGCAGTCCTTCAGCTCGGCCGCTATTCTGTGACCAGGGCCATCTGTTCCGGCTTGGACATCCGGTGCCCTATAGTGATGACCTTTCCTGTAAATAGGCCATCAGTTGTCCATGCCTGGACAACCCCTTTAAGGGTCTATTCACACGTTGCAGTCATACCCCTTTTTGCCTCGATTTTCACAAAATTGCGGCAAACCGACAGCGTTTGCTATGACTTTCAAAAAACTTGATATAACTTCAATGCATGGGTAGACCATAACACCTTGTCAACCCCGAGTATAACCCCTTAAAGGGGTATTCTATTTTCAGCAAATAATGTTTATCTATTGTATAGCTAAAAAATTTCAACATACTTTCTGTTTAAATTACTCAAAGTTTTCAAGATCTCTGCTTCCTGTCATTAAATACAAATCTTTATTGTTTACTCCCAGGGGATACAAATTTGTCCTGGTCATGTGATGGACACACAGGTGCATGGCTTCTTTCAAGACACAGTTCTGAAAACTGTACTATAATCAATCCTGTACCTGTGTGCGATGACCAGAACAGATTTTCATTCACTGGAAGTAAGCAATGAAGGTTCATATCAAATGGCAGCAAGCAGAGATTTTGAAAACAACAAGGAACAACAAGGAATTGATACAACAATTGTACACCTGTGTGTCCTTTTCATGACCAGAGCAGATTTTTCCTATATAGGTTCCTATTGAATGACAGCAAATAGAGTTCTTGAAAACTGTGAGGAATTGTTACTGAAAGTTTATTGGAAAATTGTATAACTTTTCATTATACAAAGCATAATAGTAATTTGCTGAACTCGTTATTCTCTTTTAAAGTTCATCTTGTTATGAGGTCTTTTTACTTTGTTTAATACATTTTCTATGAAGAGATTTTAGATCTGAGAGCTGCAGCAATGATCGGCTGATTGCCTTGAGTCTGGCTCCTGAGATCCCTGACAAATATCTGACTTTACCAGGGGAAGATTCAGCGAATGCTGCAGGGGAAAAGTAGTGTTACATTGCAGCCATTCAGATGATTGGCCTCCCATGTAATAGCGAGAAGCTGCTGCTTGTCAATAGCTCTCTGCTCTGGCTCATAGAGGGTAGATACCAAGGGAAAGACCCACCTCTGTGTGATGGCAGCTGTGGGGATGCTTTTCAGCGGCAGGAACTGGGTGATAAATCTGGATCAAGAGAGATCAAGAGCAAAGTCTAGTAAGATCCTTGATGAAAGTCTGATCTGGAGCTCTTTGGACCACAGACTGGGGTGCAGATTCACCTTCTTACAGGTAAAACAATCCTAAGTACACAGCCAAGACAACACAGAAGTGGCTTCAGGGCAAGTCTGTGAACGCCCATGAGTGGCCCAGCCAAAGCCCAGAGTTGAACCTAACTGAACATCTCTAGAGAGACCTGAAAAAAGCTGTGCATCTTTACTCCACATCCAACCTGACAGAGCTCGAGAGGATCTGGAGACAGGGCTGCCATCAGGAATTTCTGGGCCCCATACTGCCAATGAGTTAGGGAGGTAGGGCACATTAAAAAGAAAACTCTTTGGAGGAGCAGGGCAGAGACAGGAGGTGGGTGTCGGAGGGCAAAGGGGAGAAACTAAGTGCCAGGGCTGGGAGAACTGAAGGTAGCAGTGGTAGCCAGCGGGGAGACGCAACCTCACAGGGGCTCTGTGGAGTGACAAGGAAGAGACAAGAGACAGCGGCTCTGTGGGGGGCAAAAAGGGAAAGTGAGTGTGTGTGTATGTGTGTGTGTGTGTGTATGTAGAATCTGTCAGGGTGTAGGAGGGCAATATAAACAAAAATCATTGCACTGAAGCCCTATACACAGCAGAGTCACTCACCAAAATGTAGTCCCTAAGATCTCCCACCGCCACGGGCATGTCTGGATGATGCTTTTGCATTCTCTTCACACGCTGCACACACGTTATCTGTGTGTAGCGCTATCTACAGGGGGCTGTGTGTGGCGCTATCTGCAGGGGTGGGTGAGGCGCTATCTACAGGGGGGTGTGTGGCCCTATCTACAGGGTGGGTGTGGCGCTATCTACATGGGATTGTGTGGCGCTATCTACATGGGATTGTGTGGTGCTATCTACAGGGGGCAGTGTGTGACACTATCTACAGGGGAGTGTGTGTGTGGCGCTATCTACAGGGGGTATGTTCGGCGCTAACTACAGGGGAGTGTGTGGCACTCTCTACAGGGGATTCCAGTCCAGGAGGAGACCCTGACCTCACTGTCCATATATGGACAGTGACCTCAGGGGCTACCTCTAGGAGAGGAATCCCCGACCAGAGTGTCGGCAACTCTCTGGCCGGGGATTCCGCTCCTGGATGGGTGAATGGCAGAGCAGGAAGCTGATACTTTCCTGCTCTGCCATAGTATTCAATTGTATCTGCATCCTGTGGACGCAGATACAATTGAATATGGCAGTGGCTGAGACACGTCTGGGACAGTAATTTGCCGGGACTGCCTCTTTAGATTCAGGACAGTCCCTGCAAATTCAGGACTGTTGCTAACTATGCCTCCGGTATAAGCTTTCTCCCCCTACCCAGGTATACTCTCTCCTTCCTCTACCCCTCCCCATGTATAATTTCTCCCCTCCCTTCAGATATCATCACTTTTCACCCAATTATTACCCCCCCCCCCCATTGTATAATGCCTCCTCCAGTGGAGGGATGTCACAATACCAGAATTTGGACTTCGGTACCGATGCTTTGTGTAGTATTGCGATTTCGATAACAAAGCGATACTTTGCCAACAATAATAAAAAAAAAAAACAGTTCTTCCATTTCTTATGTGAGGCGCGAGGTGTGATGGTAAATTTAACCTCCATGTGCCTCACATTAATAGTAATTAACCCCATCATGTTCCTCAATTATAAAGGGTTAATGTGTAAGGTACATGATGGGGTTAATTACTATTAATGTGAGGCACATGGAGGTTCAAAATTCATAATACCTCGCGCCTCACATTAATAAGTGAAAGAAGTTTTTATTTTATTTTTTACAACGTACACATCATAAATGATGCAATAAAATTGTTTTGCAGGTTATTACGGGCGCGCCAATACTGAATGTGAATATTTTATGTATTGAGACTTATTTTAATGTGTTTTGTAAAAAAGTTGTATGTGTATTTTTTTAAAATTTAACATTACTTTATGTTTTTACTTTCTTTTTGAAACTTTAATGTACTGGTATATATCTATATACGGATAGTACACAAGCAGTTGTTAGGACAGACCTGAGTATGCCCTAACAGGAAATATGGTAAGACAGCCCTGGGGTCCTTCAATGGACCTTGGGCTGTCTGCCCATATATGGTATGTCCCTCAATCGCGTCACAGGGATTCCTGTGACGTGATCCAAGGGGCATCCCCCCTTCTTATTTTCCCCTGAATGCTGCAGTCAGCTTTGATCGCAGCATTCAGGGGAATAGCGACAGAGATGAGAGGTTTCTTTGATCTCTGCCTTTATAGAGTGGGTCTGCGGCTGTGTAATACAACCATTGCCCCGCCCCGCACGCGGTCAGCACGAGGTGATGCGGGCGGCGCTGCACTAATGAGCGGCGGTTCAGGCACTGAAGACAGAAGATGTGGGGGTGTTTTGTAGTGCGCCCGCCATGTTCTGTTTTCAGTGCCGCCGCTCATTAGTGCAGCGCTGGCCGCATCACATAATCCTGGCGGCGCGCACATGTCGGGACTCCGGAGCAGGGCCGTGACTGTGTTACACAGCCGCAGCTCCGCTCTCATACATTCATGTATTACAATATTGAGCTGTGCGGCCGCACAGCTTAGTATCAAAATACATGAAATAACGGCATCGAACCGTTTGGGGGTGCACGGTATCGAAACCGTATCGAAGTTTTGATGCATCGTGCATCCCTACTCAAGTGCCATCCGCCCTCCATTATTATCTCCTTCCCACTCTAGCATCATTTCCCTCCCTACCCAATGCCATCTCACTGCCCCATTATCATCTCCCTGCCCCCATTATCATCTCCCTGCCCCCATTATCATCTCCCTGCCCCCATTATCATCTCACTGCCCCATTATCATCTCCCTGCCTCATTATCATCTCCCTGCCCCCATTATCATCTCCCTGCCCCCATTATCATCTCGCTGCCCCCATTATCATCTCCCTGCCCCATTATCATCTCCCTGCCCCCATTATCATCTCCCTGCCCCCATTATCATTTCCCTGCCCCCATTATCATCTCCCTGCCCCCATTATCATCTCCCTGCCCCATTATCATCTCCCTGCCCCCATTATCATCTCCCTGCCGCATTATCATCTCCCTGCCCCCATTATCATCTCCCTGCCCCATTATCATCTCCCTGCCCCATTATCATCTTGCTGCCCCCATTATCATCTCCCTGCCCCATTATCATCTCCCTGAACCCATTATCATCTCCCTGCCCCCATTATCATCTCCCTGCCCCATTATCATCTCCCTGCCCCATTATCATCTCCCTACCCCATTATCATCTCCCTGCCCCCATTATCATCTCCCTGCCCCATTATCATCTCCCTGCCCCCATTATCATCTCCCTGCCCCATTATCATCTCCCTGCCCCATTATCATCTCCCTGCTCCCATTATCATCTCCCTGCCCCATTATCATCTCCCTGCCCCCATTATCATCTCCCTGCCCCATTATCATCTCCCTGCCCCATTATCATCTCCCTGCCCCATTATCATCTCCCTGCCCCCATTATCATCTCCCTGCCCCCATTATCATCTCCCTGCCCCATTATCATCTCCCTGCCCCCATTATCATCTCGCTGCCCCCACTATCATCTCCCTGCCCCCATTATCATCTCCCTGCCCCATTATCATCTCCCTGCCCCCATTATCATCTCCCTGCCCCCATTATCATCTAACTCTACCCCATCCCCATAGAAAGCAAAAATCTTCCCCACGTCTGTATTGGTTCACACTGCAGCATAGGATTGTATCACTATCAGCTCCACGACGGCTCTTTTCTCCTGTCCTGTGTAAACAGAGGGAGAAGACAGGTTTATTGCACATGTTACACAGGACGGGAGATAAGAGCTGTAGAGCTGATACAATCCTATGCTGCGGTGTTAACATAATACAGACGTGGGTAAGATATTTACTTTCTATGGGGGCAGGAGGAGATTTTTTCAGGAGGCTCCGGGCAGCAGCAGCCGGACACAGACATAAGTTAGTACTCACTGTGTCTGAAGAAGAAGACGACGACGACTGCTGCTGCTGCTGGACGTATCCTCCGAGGCTGAGCTCATAACTCCCGCTGCTGTGATGTCTCCTCCCCGCACGCTGTCACGCTGTTGTGGAGGAGGAGGGGCGGGCACATGTCACTCTCCAGCGGGCCCTTACGATTTTATTCTGATGTAATGAACGGGCCCCTGCTTCGTGATGGGACTTGTTCCTTTCACCGAAATGAAATCGTAAGAGCCACACTGCCGTGAGGATATTAATTCCAGCGGCAGAGTGCGGGCCCCTTTTTTTTTAATTTATGCCCGGGCCCCTCACTGCAGTACCCCCAGTCCCCCCCTGATGGCGGCCCTGTCTGGAGAGGATCTGGAGGGGATCTGGAGAGGATCTGGAGGGGATCTGGAGGGGATCTGGAGAGGATCTGGAGAGGATCTTAAGAGAAGAATGTGTGAAAATCCCCAAATACATGTGTACCTAGCTTGTAGTGTTAAACCCAAGAAGAATTGAGGCTGTCATCACTGCAAAAGGATCCTCAACAAGGAACTGAGTAAGGCTATGTTCACACAGAGTTTTTTGCAGGCAGAATTTCTACCACAAAATTCCGTTTGGAAGTTTGATGCAGAATTTCCTCTCCCTGTATTTAGATTTTTGCAGCGTTTTCGCATAAAACGCCGCAAAATGCGCTTTCTCTGCCTCCAATTGATGTCAATGGGAGGTCAGAGGCGTAAACGCCCGAAGATAGGGCATGTCCCTTCTTTCTCCCGTGAGATGGTTTTACCGCTCGCGGGAAAAAGACAACTCCGCCTCCGATTGAAATCAATGGGAGGCATTTTCGGGCCGTTTTTGATGAGTTTTGCGGCACGGTTTCCGCGTAAAAAAACTAGTCAAAAAACTCAGTGTGAACATAGCCTAAAGGGTCTGAATACTTATGTAAATGTGATATTTTAGGGATTTTTTTTGTTTAATTTTCCTTTGTTATTATGGGGCATTGTGTTTAGATTGAATTTAACAAAATAAACATTAATAATTTTAGAATTAGACTGAAACAGAACAAATGTGAAAAAAAGTGTAGGGGTCTGAATGTGATCTAAATGCAATAATTTTAACTGATTTCCCAATATTCCCCTTCACTTAACACCATGTTTATTTATTTGATGTGAAGTTTTTAGATTAGCTCTCACCCCATTACTGGCCGGTGGACAGAGAAGGGATTCTGAGACAAAGTAGTGAAATTGACTGCACTTCTCACAGAGGCCTTCGAGTGAGGTCCTCTTGTAAAGAAGCTGATGTGTTCACTAGCCATGAAAGCTATCTTTAATTGAGGCATAATAGTTTCGAAAGCAATTATCCTATTTGTTGAGCATGTTTGTGTGTCGGAGGTCAGACACAAGGGCTTGGCAACTTTTTGGTAATTTCACATTCAAGAAGACTTTTTGCTGTAATTAATGAAGCATCACAGAATGTTTTCCATGCACAGCAAAACCGTTCCAGGAGTAGTTTACTTGAATAGTGTAAGTTATAGTTGAAACATCATCTTAGACTCAGTATCTCTGTTCTTAATGTAAAGAAAGACACTTCTGGATTTTTGTATTTTTTGGGTAAACAGACAAATCCAAAAATATTTCTTCCATCTAGAAAAAGAGCACATAGTGTTTGAACTGTTAAGATGTTAACACAGTAACGTATCTTTACTCCATCATGAGCAAATCTAGCGTGTTACCGGATTATTCCATTTTCTGGACCATGCTTACTACCACTACTGTTGAAAGTTTAAGCGACCCTTCTGTCGGATTGTCAATCTTCAGAAAATGTCAGGGGCTGAGTAGCCATGTCTGTATGAAAATCACAGTAGCATCAAAAGGTCACTAGTTGGATTATAGCATTAGTCATGTTAGCGGATGTCACTATAACTTCAAACTACTGCTTCTCAAAAATATGCTGCAAAAAATATAGCAAAAACTCAGCATTTTAGTCATAATAGAACATGGAAACAGGCCTTTTTAAACATCTCTCAGACCTTTATGTAACAGAAAGTCATCAGTTAGGCTTCGTTCACATCTGCGCCAGGGTCCCGTTCCGACGCTCTGTCGGAGCTTTCCGTCGGAACCGGACCCTGACTGACACAAACGGAAACCAAAGGTTTCTGTTTCCATCATCATTGATTTCAATAGTGACGGATCCAGTGCTAGTCGTTTCCGTTTGTCTCTGTTGTGCAAGGGTTGCATCGTTTTCACGGAATCAATAGTATAGTATGCTTTCCGTTTGTGTCAGTCAGGGCTCCATTTCGACGGAAAGCTTTGACGTTCCGTCAATACGGAGCCCTGGCGCAGGTGTGAACGAAGAGATAAATCAGGGATGTGCAGGCTTTTGCTAAAAAGAAAAAACTATTTGTTAAAAAAAAAAATAGTTTGCATTACAACATTATAAGAGCCATAAAAAAAAAAATTCTATCGATTTAGTGATGTAATGGCTTATTTTTTGCAGGGCAAGCTGCTGTTTGTATTGGTACTATTCTGAGGTACATGCAGCTTTTTGTTCACTTTTTATTAAAAGCAATTTGGGCATTTAAATTTTTTTTTTTACGGCGTTCATCTTGCGGGTTAAATAACATTATATTGTAATCGTTTTTTAACATTACTTTAGAAAAAAGATGGGAATTTTTTTTTTTTTTTAACTATTAATATTTTTTTTTGTACACAGTCCCTAGGGGACTTAAGCCAGCAATCATTGGATCGCTTGCACTATATACTGCAATACTAATGTATTGCAGCATATAGCAATTTTGACAGGCTCCTATTAAGCCCTGTCGGATGATGGCAGACCTGGGTGCCTTCATTAAGCCCCCAAGCTGCCATTCCAACAATTGGCACCCTGCGATCGGGTCACGTGGGGGTCGATCGGCTGTCAGAGGGGCTGCCCCGTCTTTATTACGCCTTAGCTGCCACGGTCACAATTGACCATGGCATCTAAGGGGTTAAACAGGCAGAATAAAAGTGATCTTTGATTCTGCCCATTGCAGTGAGGTGTCGGCTACACAGCCAAAACCTGCTAAGTATGAAGCGCACTCAGCCCATACATGACCGTGGCATGTCGTTAAGGGGTTAAGTACAATATTTTTGATATGTGGTCAGATCAGCAGACCCCTAAATGTTATGTCATATAAAACGCCTACTACTGGTTAAATTAGAGAACCTGACATTTCTGGAGATACTTTCCTAAAATCATATTGATTTTAATGTTAGTTAATATAAATGTTAATATTGGTTAAACTATGATAGTTATTTTTGTAGTAGAAAATTTACCATGGCTAGTAACCACTGTTGTTTTTCAGAGACCCTAATGTAACAGCACCCACCGCCTTATGACTGAAATCTCACTAAAACAAAATAATGATCTTTAAAAATCTCTAAACAGTATCCTTACATTTTTATACATAGAAAATTAATATCCCCTTATGTGCAAGTGGTTCATAGCAGTGGTCTACATAGAGAGGCCCAAAGCAAAGATCAAAATGGGCTCCCCATTATGGTCCCAGAACAGAAGGGACTAGTGTTTGATTGCCCCTCCATGCCCCTCCATGCGCGCGCAAGAGGTACTTAACAGCTCCGTGTGTCATCACCATATGATGCGCGGCTGCGTGATTTTCGCACAGCCGCTATCATTATGACACTCTGTTTGTATATTTGTAAACAGAAAAGAACGCGGTGCTTTTCTGTTTGCAAACATACTTCTTACTGCTGTTGCGTGAATCACGCGCGTCCCACGGAAGTGCTTCCATGTGGTGCGCGTGATTTTCACGCACCCATTGACTTCATTGACTGCGTGAACAGCGCAGAAATATAGGACTCACGCTGCGTGAAAATCACGGACTGTCTGCACGGCCCCATAGATTAACATAGGTCCGGGCGACGCGCGTGAAAATCACGGACGTATTACACGCTCGTGTAAATCCTCCCTAACCCTAAGGCCAATTCCTCACCCCCTTGTTTGAAAAATATGCAGTTCTTTTGGAGTGTGGAGAGCTTTTCACCACCTAGTAGCAAAGAGGATGAATCCAAGAACTGGGTCCCATCCTTCCCTCCCTCCAAGGGCCCCATAGCAGCCACATGTTCTGCCTCTATGGCATGCAGGCCCCCTTGCTTCATAGGAGATTCGGAAATAGACTACTGTCTTGCCAGCATTTGGTATTATTGAGGCATCAGCCTGTCTATGGTCATCTTACTCTTACTAGCATTAGAAGAAATGTTGTGTAAATTGAACTCCAAAAAAACTTCCAAACTTTTTTCTTTATACATCATATGTTCAGTGGATTATTTGTCTAGGTTTTTTTTTACAATATAACCTTTATTTTAAAAACAAGAAAACACAACTCCTATTCATCTCTTAATTCTGCAAGCTACTTATCATGGAATTGTGTTTATAGATAAGTCTATTTTACAGATTTTTATGCGGGTATCCAAGTACATTCTCACAATGTGTCAGGAGAAATCTCACTTTGTGGCTTCTGTATATCAATAATAATAGGATATCTCTATTGTGTACTTTGCATTAAAGCTGTGTCGGACAATAGATATTAGGTATTATCTGTTTACTTCTGTTAATGGTGTGAGAGAAGGAGCGTGGCACTGTAGTAGAGGGTCCTTGGTCAGAATTCTCAACTTCCATGATCAGAAAATGCTGAAAAGTAAGACACTTTTGTTATGTTACCTGCAGCGGTAGGAGTTTATTAAGGTACGGGCCCAGCAGGTAACGTAAAAAGGAAACAGAAACAGTAATTACAAATAGTAAACTAAAAGGAAGACAAAACAATTGGTGATGGGCTGTAACTGCAGAACAGATGGCTGCAACGTTTTTCTCTAGCTCCACAAAAGGAATTGATGTTTATACGTCGTTCTTAGAAGAGGAGGAAAAGCCCCAGACCATATCATATTTAGAATGGCTTTAACAAAATCGTAGCACAATGCAAGAAAATAAATTTGCAACAGGCACTCTTGGTGCCCTGTGTAGCAAGCACTCTGGGGGACATCCGGGGCATGCACTCTGGAGGACACACTCTGAAGGGATTTGTGGCAGACACTCTGGCGGAATCTTGGCCAGGCACTCTGAAGGACTTCTATGGTAGTCACTGGGGGGCATTGGTTTCACCTTCCTTTTACCTAGCAAAGAGTACACAAAACAGGTATGTTTTTCCATGTTTAAAAGTTGGAAGTAATAGAATAATATACTCCATGAGTGTGTACATTTAGAGACCTTGCGTTATTGTATTGTCACAAAGTGTATCTGGGTGCGGATATATTTATAGGCTGCTTTTTTTATGATGATGTCATAACAGTGTGTAAGGGAAAAAGAAGAGAAAGACCCGCAGTCGCTCCTAGGGTGATATTTTCCAATATTTGTGATGTACACTAACCTCGTATATAATACTTATAGGATCTTATACATTCATTGGTCCTCTGCTATTGGTTCCTTCTTAGTTCAGTCACATTTTTAGTGCAGCGAGTGTGGTGTTTGTTGGTGAGAACGGGCACCGGCGATAGAGCAGAATCAGGTGTAAGGACAAAGTAAGCAGGCAGAGTAGTATTTAAAAAATAAAAAATTCAGTAACAAAGCATCAAACACGAAAAAAAATAAATAAATTGTGTTTCTTTATTGCTGAATTTTTCTGGGGAACATCTGCATTAAACACAAAAAAAAATTATTTGTGTTTCTTTGCTGCAGAGTTGTAACGTCCACGGTTGCTGACCACGAACTCTTCTCATTCTGCCGACGCCTTTCTCTCCAGAGATGCCAGCACATGTGGCCGTCCTGTCCCACAGTGACCACAGTGACCACTAGGGTGCGCGCGCGAGCTCAGTCCAGCCTTAAAGAGCCACATGTGTGAGATTGAGCTGATTGTTCCCAGATCACCCTGGACTATAAGAAAGGCCCTGCCCCTTCCTTCATTGCCTGAGCGTTGTTTGTACCTACCTGTAACTTCCCACCTGCTACACTCGCTGTTTCACCGCACCTGTTGACTGCCTGCTGCCAGAGTTCCATCCGAGCCTAAACCATCGTTACTGTTTGTATTGCCACAGGTACCTTTATCCGAACTATAAACATTGACTTTGTACCCTGTTTGGCCAGCTACTATACCACTACAGTGTACAGCCCAGTGGGTCCACATACCCACAGATCGTGACAGGAGGTCTCTTCTTTTTCCCTTCTAGTATTCTATACCTTGATCCAAAAGGACCAAAATAAGATATCTGAAGCAGCTCTCTCTGCAGTGGCGGGCCACATCACTTGGGGCAAAAATACATTGTTGCTACCAATAAAGAATAGATAAGGTTAGCACAACATTTTGGAGGAGATTTAGCAACTTTTATACGCCTGTTTTCTGGTGTAGAAAATTAGCAAATTAACTACTATGCTCAGACTTTTAAATGCAATCTCAGCTGTGGGTAAGTATTCCAACCAGGTATCCTGAAGATAACTATTGAAGCATTGAAGGTACTGTTCAAGAGTTTGATTAGTTCTTTCTGTTTGTTTATTTGATTGGGAATGAATGGCAGAAAACAAATGCAGAGTAAAAACTATTTCCAAAATTTGGAAGTTTACTGTACCCCTGGATCAGAGACCCCATAATCTGTAATTCCATATAATTTTAATATTTCCCAAGCCATTAGTTCCGAAGTTTTTTCCGTAGTGGGTATTCCCTTGTTTTGAATAAAATGGGCCATATTTGTAAAAGGAGAAAAACCAGGATGGAGTTTGTTCCTTTGGAAGGAGGTAAGTCAACCACAAAATCAAAAGAAATGGAGCCCCAAGAGTGTGATGGAATAGAAAGTGGCTGAGACAAACCTAAAGGAGAAGAGCGGGAGTTTAATTTTGAGCACAAACCACACGTGTAGAATATTTTTTAAAATGCCTCTTAAAGCTTGGCCACAAAAAGGAACATGAAAGAGTCTTTTTGAATCTTATTAAAGCCTAAATGTCTAGCCAGCATAGAATCATGGACTTATTTTAGAGCATTAAGTCATGCTGTTTCTGGTACATAGAAGCAATGAAGTTGCATTCTGAATCCGTCTTTGAAGAACAGATAGTCATTCTCCAAGGAATGCCCGGGCAATGAGTCATGTTCATATCCATCCTTAAAGAGATTGTTATGGAATCACCAGTAGAGCAATTCCCAGGGTGGAAGTTTGTGGAATTGCTAGGCGAGCGATTCCCACAAAGGCTGCTGGTTACTGTCAAATAAATCCGCAACCCCAAAATCTGTCACAACTCTGATCAACAGAATCTAAGGCTACTACATGGTTTTCACCAGAGCCCACCGCAAGGCAGGTAGGATTTTGCTGCATAGAACCGAGGTTGCTTTAACAGAGTTCGGTGTTGGATAAGAGATGCAATGCAGGCAAAACCAGAACTGATCACAAGACAGCCAGAGGGCAAAAAGGTCAAGCTAGTGGATATCAGGAATTGCAGAGGTCAAAACCACCCGGAAGTAGAAAGTCCAAATCAGTAAGCAAAGGGTAATCCAGAGACAAGCCAAGATCCAGTTCCAAAGGTTCAAATAGTCAAAGGTACAGGGTAAATCAGGAGCTTGATCAAACACATGCAAAACAGGAGAATCACAAGCAAAGAAGACAGCACCAAACCAGATTTGAATAATCCACCCAAATATCTGATTGCAAGAAAGACAGAGAAGTGAGAAAGACTCTGCAACTAAAACCAGAGCCACCCAGAAGCTAGACTAGTTGTCATGGTATTCTTAAAGGAACATTTCCTAACAGAGGTTTTCCCATGGGAGACATTCATGACATATCCACAGGATATGTCATAAATGTCAGATAGATGCGGGTCCTACCTCTAGGTCTTGCACCTATCTCTAGAACAGGGCCCCCTAAACTCCGTTCTACCTTTGCCTGCTCCCGCTGCCTCCCGGCCACTTCCTGGTTATATGGTCAGGAGTTACGAAAACAGCAGTGCTCACTTAGCTATGCTGTTTCTGTAACTCCCATAGTAGTGAATGACAGTTATGAAAGCAGCATAGCATGCGAGCTTTGCTGTTTCCATAACTACCATTCAGTTCTATGGGACTAACAGAAACAGTGTAGATCAGCGAGCTACGCTGTTTTCGTAACTCCCGACCATATAACCTTTTTCATGGTCATAATTCACCTGGTTCAGCCACAACAAAGAGCGGCAGAACGGGTTTACGTGGCCCCCGTTCTGGAGATAGGTGCGGGTGCCAGATGTTGGCCCCACATCTATCTGACATTTATGATATATCCTGCGGATGTCATAAATGTCTCTCATGGGAAAACCCCTTTAGGTAGAGTAAGGAACAACATCTTGTCTCCAGACCGCTGAGACAGGATTGCCCCGACTGCAGAATCAGATGCATCAACCTATACAGTGAAAGGTAACTCTATATTTGGTTGAATTAACATGGGTGCTGACGTAAAAAGAGTCTATAATTTAACGATAGTATGCAGAGCCTTAGGTGTCCAAGTAAAGCAAACATTCTTCTTTGTGAGTTGAGTAATTGGTGCAACGATCTTGGAAAATTCTCGAGTAAACTTGATGTACAAGTAAAAAAAAAACAATAAATCTCTGAACTTTTTTTTTTTTTTTTTGGCTTTGGCCAATCAACAACAGTCTTGATTTTACTAGGGCCCATACTCAGACCTTCTGGAGATATAACGTACCCAAGAAATTGCCTGTTCAAATTTTGAATGTTCTTGAAGTCGTTGTAGCATGGTGCAGGCATGTTTGCAACGCTTTTCAAGATAGTCTGTAAAAAAGTTAAGATATCTATCAGGTTAAAACTAAAAATAAGACACCATTCGGGCTATAACAACTTGATCCAATTAGTCCCTGAAAATATCACTAATGAAAAATTGGAAAGTGGCTGGGGCATTACAAAGTCCAATAGACATTACAAAATACTCAAAGCTTCCATTCCGTGTCCCAAAGGCAATCTTCCATTCATCCCCAGGACAGATTCCAACAAGGTTATATGCTCAAGCTTAGTAAATATTTCAGTTATACAAGGTCTTTCAAGTAATTCTGTGATTAAAGAGAGAGGTTATAGTTTTTTAATTGTAATGTTATTAAGCTTCCTACAGTCAATGCAGGTATAGTGAAGGTGGAATCTTTCGTCTCAACAAAGGTGCTCCAGCTGGATATGTAGATGTTCAGATTAAACCTTTTTTTAAATTCTCATCCAAATATTTACGTAAAGCTTTCAGTTCTGGTTCAAAGAGAGAGTAGATACAACCAAAGGGTATTTTAGCTCCAGGTAACAGTTCTATTGGGCAATCATATGAGCGATGTGGAGGAAGCTTCATTTTATCACAAACATCCTGAAATTCCTCATATTGTGACGGTAATTCGTTTTAACAGAAAGTTCAGAAATTCATATGCTCTTAGGTAGTAAAGAAGTAGGTCTAGGCAGACAATTTAGCTGACAATATTCAGAAAGGAAATGTATACAACGTGTATCTCAATTGATGGATGGATTGTGAATCTAAAGTCAAGGAGTTCCCTAAATAACTGGAAATGTTGGAGAAGCAATCAGTTGGAATTGAATAACTTGTTCATGATCAGGCTTGATGAGAACTTGAAGCTGCACAGTCATCAACTGTTTCCATATGTACTGGTTCTGATTTTGCTAACAATATTATTATCACAAGCAAAGATTATCGTCATTAAATTTCTACAAACCCCTGAGTCAAGCATAGTTTTAGTGCAGATGTTAGTGCAGGCACTTTAAAATGAGACTCTGGTACCAACAACTTCTCTTCATCATGGGACAGAGGAGAAGTTGCATTCATTTTTTAACCCAACAGAT
Organism: Rhinoderma darwinii; assembly: GCF_050947455.1. Lineage (NCBI taxonomy): Eukaryota > Metazoa > Chordata > Amphibia > Anura > Rhinodermatidae > Rhinoderma > Rhinoderma darwinii. Next base: position 553,487,840 of record NC_134687.1, on the reverse strand, counting down.
CAGATGTTTCCAGTTTTGTGTGTTCATTTACATTAGTGATAGTGATTGTCCTACTGATCTTATTTACATATTGCCCTGAACCCCCGCAATAAATGCAAAGATTTTTCTGTATGTTGCCTTCAAGGTATTCAGAGTTGACTGGCTGAGGGAAAAGGCAGGAATATTTGCAAATTCCTGCAGTTTTTCTCTTAATTCACTTCGAATGCACAATTGAATTAAGTCTTCCATCTCATCTGGGGTTTCCACTCCAGAAAGTTCATCTTTTTACTTGCTCTAAAAACCCTCACCGAAATTGGCTCTTCTGGGTCGCTAGATTCCACATGGTATCAGCTGCCCAGCGGCGAAATCCTACTCTATATTTAGCAACAGAGCGTCTTCCTTGCCACAGATCATGTAGTAAGGCCACGACCGTATTTTTTCCCACCCGTAAATACTGGCGTAAATACGGGTCCGGTGTCACACGTATTCCACCCGTTTTGCACCAGTATTTACGAACCCGTGCCCGTAAATATGGGTCCGGTGTCACCCGTATTCCACCCGTATTTGCGGGCACATTTTTGGCGGCAAAATAGCACTGCACTAATCGGCAGCCCCTTCTCTCTATCAGTGCAGGATAGAGAGAAGGGACAGCCTTTTCTGTAATAAAAGTTAAAGAAATTCATACTTACCCGGCCGTTGTCTTGGTGACGCGTCCCTCTCTTCACATCCAGCCCGACATCCCTGGATGACGCGGCAGTCCATGTGACCGCTGCAGCCTGTGATTGACCTGTGATTGGCTGCAGCGGTCACATGGCCTGAAACGTCATCCAGGACGTCGGGCCGGATGTCGAGAGGGACGCGTCACCAAGGCAACGGGCGGGAGACCGGACTGGAGGAAGCAGGAAGTTGTCGGTAAGTATGAAAGTCTTTTATTTTTATTTTTTACAGGTTTATACTGATCGGTAGTCACTGTCCAGGGTGCTGAAAGAGTTACTGCCGATCAGTTAACTCTTTCAGCTCCCTGGACAGTGACTATTTACTGACGTCGCTTAGCAACGCTGCCGTAATGACGGGTGCACACATGTAGCCACCCGTCATTACGAGAGCTCCATAGACTTCTATGGACTGTCCGTGCCGTTAATACGGCCTGAAATAGGACATGTTCTATCTTTTTCAACGGCACGGGCACCTTCCCGTGAGAAAACGGGAAGGCACCCGTCGCCAATAGAAGTCTATGAGCCCGTTATTACGGGTCGTAATTACGACCCGTAATAACGGGAGTTTTTACGGTCGTGTGCATGAGGCCTAAATAGATCAGCCAAAACACTTTCTAGGATAGATAAAGTATGGCCTTGTGCAGCACATCAAGCAACATTGGTAAAATTAGTTATGACACAAGGGGCGTCTCAAACCACTGTCTTATAGCGACAGGGAAACTGCTGTCCAGTCAGGAGCTCAAAAATTATATATAAGTCAGTAGCTACAGGGGATGATTACCTGATCTTTGTTTTCTTCAGATCTTGCTGCTTCGATGCTATTTAGCTCAGCTCCATTAGGACAGATCTGTGATCTGTGACTACAGTTTAGTTACAACGCTTACAGAGAGTGTGAGGTAGTCAGAAACCCACCTCCTGTCTCCTCATTGGTTCAGGCTGCTGCTCTTTCCCTTCCCCTGTAACTCTACCTCCTCAGATTGGCTGCTGTGTATAAACACAAGTCTATCACATGCTCACCAGGAAGTCTGGTTTTAATTACAGTAAGGGCAGAATGATGATAAAATACAGACTAGTAAACCACCAGTAAGAAAAAGAAGATTATCAGCTAATTGCCACACATATACTGAGGCAAATGAGCCTTAATAAAAGGGAGCCTGGAGGATCGCTCTTAGTTTATAGGCAGCGTTTTGCGAGATAATAAGCCATGCAGCTTTTCACAATAGTTTTACAGTATTGGAATAAGGCCAAATTGCTAGTGGGAAAAAAAAGAGTTAAACTGTATCGTCATTGTTTTTGTAATAATCTCTCTCTCTATATATATATATATATATATATATATATATATATATATATATATATATATGTATATATATATATATATATATATATATATATATATATATATATATATATATATATATAAATGAATTTCTGCTGTCTGTGGTCTGATGTCTATTCTTTATGCTCGGCCAAATGACTGGACTAATCTGCACCAAATTTGGCACATAAGTAAATCACGCGCTTCTGAAGACCCTGTTTCAGCTCTCTAGGACCTACCGTTCTCGATATATTCACGAAAGCAAATATGACAACACTGGCTTCCACATCAAGGACCTTCCTCCATATTACACGACCCGTATTAGCCAATAGAAACTCGCAGGTCTTTCATTCTTAGCCTCACTCACATACACACAGTTTAAGACCAGGTTTCCATAACAATCAAGCCATTTTTCTTTACTCTACGTGTTACTCGCTGTAAACGAACTGTACCTATACTGTACCTATACTGGATTTGAGCATTCTCATGAATTTAAACTCTTTCATACCAGTCATGCCTCCAAAAAGGAACCCTGCACTTAGACTAAAGACTCCTGTGGCAAAGCGCATGGCTGCTGCCCGAGCAGCTGAAACCTCTCAACAGAACCAAGCCTGTGGATTTCAGCATTCTCATAAATTTAACCCCTTTCAGACCAGTCATGCCTCCAAAAAGTAACCCTGCACTTGGACTTTATTGGATATGTTGGCTTCATATCACTAAGAAATTAAGTTTTTATCCACACACACAAAAACAAACAAATGGACCAATGTGAAGCCAGGTAACTCTGCTATTCTACATTATCACATGATCACGATCCAATACTATAGAAAAAAATACAGACATTCGCTTTTATAGTAAAGATGTTTTTGTCTGGCAGTAGCAGCTAGTGCACTTTACAAGATATCCTAGATGGGAAGGTAAAGGGGAGCGGTTACCCATAGCAACCAATCAGATTACTGATGGCCGGGAGGAAAGCTGCATTACTAGCTGCAGAGACTCCTCTTGTTCAACTGCAAGCTGATCAGATGCGTCATACTGCTGCTCGAGCTGCTGAAACTCCTCAGCAAACTCGGGCTTTCCCTGCAACAGATCAGTCAGAGGTCTCTGAGGTCTCTCTCAGAAGCGCAGAGATTCCTGCCCGAACCCAGGCCAGAAAGCAAGCTTGTTAATCAACAGGCTCTGCCACAGTCTTATGACTTCATTTCCTACTAGTTTAGCTGTTAGGTATTTAGGAAGTTAAAATTGAAATAAACAGTGTGTAACTGCTGGGGTATATAGGGCTACTAGCAATTTCCCCATAAACCAAGAAAATGGATTGGCCTCCTGGGCACCCTTGGAAGTCCAATGAACACACAAACAGACAGACGGACATGTTATACCCGGGCGGCGCCGGGTACTTTCTCTAGCGAATAATAAAAGAAAGAAAAGAAAAAAAAATACCAAACTTTTTAATTGCCTTGAAAGACAAATGAAGTAAGAACTCCTACATCTATCTGGTTAATGTTTTTGGATATGGCACATAGATATAGGCTGGGTTCACACACCCTATTTACGGACGTAATTCGGGCGTTTTAACCTCGAATTACATCCGAAAATACGGCTCCAATGCGCCGGCAAACATCTGCCCATTCATTTGAATGGGCTTTACGATGTTCTGTGCCGACGGTCATTTTTTTAACGCGCCGCTGTCAAAAGACGGCACGTAAAAAAGACGCCCGCATCAAAGAAGTGCCTGTCACGTCTTGGGACGTAATTGGAGCCGTTTTCCATTGACTCCATAGAAAAACAGCTCCAATTACGTCCGTAATGGACGCTGCGAAAAACGCCTGCACATGCCATTACGTCTGAAATTCAGGAGCTGTTTTCTCCTGAAAACAGCTCCATAATTTCAGGCGTATCGGACGTGTACGTGTGACCATACCCTAAGTGTGTCAATTCTTACTGAATAACAGATATTTCGTATTACATCCCACATGCACAATATTATAACGGAAACACAAGTAATGAAATAAATACACCGAGTTCCAAATTATTATGCAAATGTTATTTTTCGCTGATTTTCCTAAATAGTCGGTGCAAATGACAGTCAGTATAATCTTCAAGCCATCAACCGTTGGAGTATAATGCTAATTTTATTGAACAAATCTCCTAATGATAACAGATTTTTTTTTAGCAGTAAAAAACTCAAAATGCACTGTTTCAAATTATTATGCACAACAGAGATCAAAACATTTTAAAGGTTGTAAAGAGAACTAAAATGGTAATTTGTTGAATTTGCAGCATCAGGAGGTCATATTTACCGAAATCAAAAGCTCTTTCAATCAAAAAAAACTTAACAGGCCAAGTTACATGTTAACATAGGAGCCCTTCTTTGATATCACCTTCACAATTCTTGCATCCATTGAATTTGTGAGTATTTGGACAGTTTCTGCTTGAATATCTTTGCAGGATGTCAGAATAGCCTCCCAGAGCTTCTGTTTTGATGTGAACTGCCTCCCACCCTCATAGATATTTTGCTTGAGGATGCTCCAAAGGTTCTCAATAGGGTTGAGGTCAGGGGAACATGGGGGCCACACCATGAATTTCTCTCCTTTTATGCCCATAGCAGCCAATAACACAGAGGTATTCTTTGCAGCAGGAGATGGTGCATTGTCATGCATGAAGATAATTTTGCTACAGAAGGCACGGTTCTTCTTTCTGTACCACGGAAGAAAGTGGTCATTCATAAACTCTACGTACTTTGCAGAGGTAATTTTCACACCGTCAGGGACCCTAATGGGGCCTGCCAGCCCTCTCCCCATGATTCCAGCCCAAAACATTGACTCCGCCACCTCCTTGCTGATGTCGCAGCCTTGTTGGGACATGGTGGCCATTCACCAATCATACACTACTCCATCTATCTGGACCATCCAGGGTTGCACGGCACTCATCAGTAAACAACACGGTTTGAAAATTAGTCTTCATGTATTTCTGAGCCCACTGCAACCGTTTCTGCTTGTGAGCATTGTTTAGGGGTGGCCGAATAATAGCTTTATGCACACTTGCAAACCTCTGGGGGATCCTACACCTTGAGGTTCGCGGGACTCCAGAGGCACCAGCGGCTTCAAATACCTGTTTGCTGCTTTGCAATGGCATTTTAGCAGCTGCTCTCCTAATCTTATTAATTTGGCAGAAACCTTCCTCATTATGCCTTTATCTGAACGAACCCATCTGTGCTCTGAATCAGCCACAAATCTTTTCACAATGCGATGATCACGCCTAAGTTTTCTTGAAATATCCAATGTTTTCATACCTTGTCCAAGGTATTGCACTATTTCACGCTTTTCGGCAGCAGAGAGATCCTTTTTCTTTCCCATATTGCTTGAAACCAGTGGCCTGCTTAATAATGTGGAACGTCCTTCTTAAGTAGTTTTCCTTTGATTGGGCACACCTGGCAAACTAATTATCACAGGTGTCTGAGATTGATTACAATGATCCAAAGAGCCCTAAGACACAATACCATCCATGAGTTTAATTGAAAAACTAATAATTAAATGTTTATGACACTTAAATCCAATGTCCATAATAATTTGGAACACGGTGTAGTATATATGTTATATTACAATTGATATTTCGAGAATAATAAAATTTCATTTTGCTACTACTTGCAGAGACTGTTTTGAAACTTCCTAAGAAGAAGGTTCGAATTTGTCATGGCCGCATTTAAAAAAAGAATTTTATTTTGCTTTGCTTGAAAAGTAACTTGGTATAGATATAGTCGAATTGTGGGAGTCCTTTTAGACACTTACTTAGATTTAGACTGTTCATACTACAGTTTTTTTCTCTATACACTATATGGTCAAAAAATGTGGACGCCTGACCATCACACTTAGGGTATGTGCACACACACTAATTACGTCCGTAATTGACAGACGTATTTCGGCCGCAAGTCCCGGACCGAACACAGTGCAGGGAGCCGGGCTCCTAGCATCATACTTATGTACGATGCTAGGAGTCCCTGCCTCGCTGCAGGACAACTGTCCCGTACTGAAAACTATTGAAAACAATAGTGTGTATGTTTTGTGTATATTTAGAGGTTGTGCTTAATTGCTGTGTTACAAATTTGTATTGTCTGGGTGTGGATATATTGATAAGACTGTACCTAATTCTGCAATGGTGTCACCATAGTGTGCATTTAACCCTTTCACGACCAAGGACGAAAATGAACGTCATGGTCGGCTGCTAGTTTCCGCACCATGACGTTCATTTTCGTCCGCATTTCAAACTGTCACTCTGTGTAAACACAGAGTGACAGACGCGCGCTGACAGTTGTCCCCGACAGCCGAGACATCAGTCTCGCCGGACAACGGACCATCGCCGCTGCTTTCGGCAGTTAACCCCTTAAGTGCGGCGACGGATTGCCGTCGCCGCATTTAAGTGGTTTGAAGCACATCGGCACCCCCCACGAAGTGATCGTGGGGGCTACCGATGCTTGTCACGGCAATCGGAGGTCAGATAATGACCTCCGGGTTGCCATGTACGGAAGCCTCGGAGGAACAGCCTCCGGCCGTTCCTCCTCTGCTTCCTGTCAGTGTGACAGTCACGTCACAATGACAGTTGGAGTACATTACACTACGTGTGTAGTGTAATGTACTCTAGCAGCGATCAAAGCTGCAAATCTAAGTGTCCCCTAGTGGGACAAGTAAAAAAAGTAAAAAAAAGTAATAAAAATGTTTTAAAAAAAGTGTAAAAATAAAAGTTCTATAAACACTAAATGCTTTTTTTCCCTATAATAAGACTTTTATTATAGAAAAAAAATGAACACGTTAAAAAAGTACACATATTTGGTATCACCGCGTTCGTAACGACCCCAACTATAAAACTGTAATGTTATTTTTCCCGCACGATGAACACCCCAAAAAAAATCAATAAAAAACTACGACAGAATCACAATTTTTTTGGTCACCACCGCTCCCTAAATAAAGAATAAAAAGTGATCAAAAAGTCGCATGTACCCGAAAATAGTACCAATAAAAACTTCTATCCGTCCCGCAAAAAACAAGCCCTTACACAGCTTTTTTGACTAAAAAATTATGGCTCTCTGAATATGGTGACACAGAATTTTTTTTTTTTATAAATAAGTCATTTTATTGTGCAAACGCTAAAAAAAAGGACCAAACCTTTATACATCTGGTATCGCCGTAATCGTACCAACCCGCAGAATAAAGTAAAAATTTCATTTATAGCGTACGGTGAGCGCCGCAAAAAGAAAACCTAAAAAACGGTGTCAGAATTCCTGTTTTTTTGCTCAGGATTGCAAAAAAATGTAATAAAAAGTGATAAACAAAAATCGCATGTACCCCAAAATGGTACCAATGAAAACGACAGAAATAAGCCCTCACACAGCTCCGGTGGTGAAAAAATAAAAAAGTTCTGGCTTTCAGAATATGGCGATGCAAAATGTGCAGAGTGTCCAAAAGTGGATAAGATTGGGCGCCATTTATCAGTGCGACACCGGCCACACATCTATGAAATATTATTTATTTACCCCATTATCATACCCTCTTATTATGCCCTGATGTTCTCCGCACAGATTACACATGCCCCCCACATTATAAACTGAAATACCAGCGAAACCCAAAACAGAAACCTACCAAGCAAAATCTGCGCTCCAAAAGCAAAATGGCGCTCCCTCCCTTCTGAGGTCTGCAGCGTGGCCAAGCAGCAGTTTGCGCCCACACATATGGCGTCGTCATACCCTAGAGAACCCGCTTAACGTTTTATGAGGTATTTGTCTTCTGTGGCACAAACTGGGCACAACATATTATGCACTAAAATGGCGTATCAGTGGAAAATTGCAATTTTCACTTTGAACCATCCGCTGTGCACTAACCCCTTTGCGCACTATGACTTAATTGCCCGTCATGGTGCGGCGGTTGATGTATGGAGCCGGCTCATGTGCTGAGCCCGCTCCATAAGCTGCGGGTGTCGGCTGTGTATTACAGCTGGCCCCCTCGGTACTAACGGACAGGTACAGCGATCGCTCTGTTACAGAAGCCTGTAAGAATAACAATATACTGCAATACATTAGTATTGCAGTATAGTGTACCAGTGATCCAATGATCGCTAGATCAAGTCCCCTAAGGGGATTGATTAATAAAATGTGTAGAAGAATTATAGTTATTAGTAGTGAGAATTTTTTTTTTAAAGTTAAAAAAACAAAACACCTTTTCGCATTTTTCTTCTAAAGTAATGTAAAAAAATGAACAAAATTGGTATCGCTACGTCCGTAAAAGTCCAAACTATTACAATATACCATTATTTAATTTGCACAGTGCACACCTTAAAAAAAATTTATAATTGAAACCGACAAAATCGCTGTTTTGTTTTTTTTGTCACCTTCGCTCTAAAAAAAAAATGTAATACAACTTTTGAATCACTTTTTATGTACCAAAAAATGGTACCAATAAAAACTGCAGCTCCTCCCGCAAGAAATAAGCCCTCCCACCGCTCTATTAATGGAAAAATAAAGAAGCTATGGCTCTTGGAAAGCGGGGAGTGAAAATCTAAAATATGAAAGCAAAAAATGGATCAGTCCTGAAAGGGTTAATTCATTTCTAATGAAAAAAACGTATGACCCCATGTGGCGTATTTCCGTACTCGGGAGAAATTGTTTTATAAAAAATGGTTGTTTTTTTCCTCCTTTATCCCTTGTGAAAATGAGAAAATGCAACATTTTAGTGAAAAAATGTTGATATTAATTTTCGCGCACTAATTCCAATAAACTCTGCAAAAGACCCGTGGGGTGTAAATGCTCACTATACCCCTAGAAAAATTCCTTGAAGGTTTTTCCAAAATGGGGTCACTTTTGGTGGGTTTCCACTGTTTTGGTCCCTCCAGTGCATTGCAAATGCGACATGGCACCGAAAACCATTCCAGCAAAATCATAAATCCAAATGGCGCGCCTTCCCTTCTGAGTCCTGCTGTGGGTCCAAACAGCAGTTTATTACCACATATGGGGTATTGTCGTAATCGGGAGACATTGCTTTACAAATGTTGGGGTGCATTTTCTTCGTTTCTCCTTGTAAATAATAAAAACTTCTATGTTGTTTCAGAAAAAAAGTAAATTTTAATTTTTACAGACTAATTCCAATATATTTAGCGAAAAACCTGTGTGGTCAAAATGCTAACTATACCCCTAGATAAATACCTTATGGGGTCTAGTTTTCTAAATGGGGTCGTTTATGGGGAGTTTCTATCGTTCTGGCAGCTCAAAGCCTCTCCAAATGTACAGTGGGGCCTAAAACATTTTCAAGCAAAATATGAAAGCCTCCGGGTGTTCCCTTCCTTTTGGGTCCTGCCGTGTGTCCAGGCAGCGCATTAGGGCCACAATGTGGGTATTTTTGAAAACAGGAGAAAGAGGGTGATAGATTTTGGGGTGTGTTTCTTCATTTTCATGTTTGCTTTACAAAGAAATCGGTCTTCAAACTAATACTTTTATGAAAAAAGTGAAATAATATTTTTTTTCACCTGATATGCATTAAATTTAGCAAAGAACTGTGGGGTCAAAATACTTACTATACACCTAAATAATTACGTTATGGGGTCTAGTTTTCGAAATGGGGTCATTTATGGGGAGTTTCTATCGTTCTGGCAGCTCAAAGCCTCTCCAAATGTACAGTGGGGCCTAAAACATTTTCAAGTAAAATAGGAGTCCTGAAGCCTCCGGGTGCTCCCTTCCTTTTGGGTCCTGCCGTGTGTCCAGGCAGCGCATTAGTGCCACAATGTGGGTATTTTTGAAAACAGGGTGATAGATTTTGGGGTGTGTTTCTTCATTCTCATGGTCGCTTTACAAAGAAATTAGTCTTAAAACTGATACTTTTATGAAAAAAAGTGTTTGTTTTTTTTCACCTGCTATGTATTAAATTTAGCAAAAAACTGTCAAAATACTTACTATACCCTTAGGTAAATACCTTAAGGGGTCTAGTTTTCTAAATGGGGTCATTTGTGGGGGTTTCCATCACTCTGAGACCTATGAGCCTCTGAAAACCTGGCTTGGTGCAGGAAAACAAAATGTACTTCAAAATTTATAAAATTATTATTCAATTTGTAAGTCCTCTAAATAGCTGAAAATGTATTTTATTTTTTCAAAAGTGCTGCCAAAATAGAGTAAAGAGATAGAAATATATATTTCATTAAAAAAATTGTACAGTATGTGTGTACATATGTGACATATTGCAGTTAAAAATAGGGGAAAATGGTAATTTTTACAAAATTTCTTCCATTTTCCTATTTTTTTATTAATTTCCGCAAATCGTATCAGTCTACTTTTACCACTAAAATAAAGTACAACATGTGACGAAAAAACAATGTCAGAATTACTTGGATATTCAAAACTTTCACAGTTAGGGTATGTTCACACGGCCTATTTACGGACGTAAATCGGGCGTTTTTGCCCCGAATTACGCCCGAAAATAGCGCCTCAATAGCGCTGACAAACATCTGCCCATTGAAAGCAATGGGCAGACGTTTGTCTGTTCACACGAGGCGTATATTTACGCGCCGCTGTCAAATGACGGCGCGTAAATAGACGCCCGCGTCAAAGAAGTGACCTGTCACTTCTTTGGCCGTAATTGGAGCCGCTATTCATTGACTCCAATGAATAGCAGCGCTAATTACGGCCGTAATTGACGCGGCGTTCAAGCGCCTGCACATGCCGGTACGGCTGAAATTACGGGGATGTTTTCAGGCTGAAACATCCCCGTAATTTCAGCCGTTACGGACCCCCGCCGTGTGAACATACCCTTATTCTCTGATAAAGTCAGACATACCAGATTTGACAAATCTGGCTTGGTCATTAAGGTACAAACATGCCCGGTCATTAAGGGGTTAAGGTTATCACTATAGGGTTTGTGTATTTATAGTCATTGTATACTTATTGTGAGGATATTACAAGAGTGCTTGAGTATTTATAGGATGTGCTATATTCTGATGATGTCACATTATTTTGAGTATGTGTGTATACAGTATCACAACTAAAATATAGCCCAATAGATTGGATAAAGATATTTGTTTTTATGTCATAAAAAATAAAAGTCACTGGGAGAAGGGGTTGCAGCTATTTGATGTTTCCCATTTGCAACACTTTTGTACACAAAATGTATAATGTATTCTGCATAAGGACCAACCCATCTCAAAGCCTAGTTGACATTGTCCGAATAGTGTAATATCTCAAAAATGCTTATGCATATGGTCCTAGTATATACATTATTCTTATTTTTTTTTTTAACTACAACTTTTACTGCATTTTCGTACAAGTACCACCATTCTTTTGATAGACTTGTGCTTTTTGAAATCTAGGTAGAGTATTGGTTTTATATTTGTTTTTCCAGGGCAATCCCTTTATGACTTCTTTATGTCTGACAAAAGTAATAAATTGTCTCAATGTGTAGATTGTAGGATTGTTCTACATAGATCAGGTTAATGTGCCACCTGTTGTAAATTACATTTAATCTGTTATTTGACCCCTTAATTGGATAAAGTAGTGTCGGTTCACTATACTTACATCTTTCTCTTATAAAACTACTGAACTGCATCTCTACTTGCCAGAGGGGATATTTCTTGTAGACTTTTTTGAACTACCAACACATTTCACCAGCATCTGTGATCAGTAACATTTATGTGATATGGCATTCATTTATAAGACGCGTATTTTACATCAGTGGCACTTATGGCTCATTCAAATGTTCTATGAGCAGTGACTAAAAATGAATTATGTTGGAGTTTACTTAACCCCTTCATGCTCCACGATGTACTATTGGGTCATGGTCAGTGCATCGTTCATGCTCAGTGACGGAATAATATGTCGCGGGAGGAACAGCCATTTTGGCCATCCTCCCGACCCATACAGGAGCTGTGACAACTACTGTCTCGTACTGCAGTTGCCGCAGCTCCTTCAGCGGGGACCGATTGTGGTGTCCCCATTGATTAACGACTTAGAATAGCGATCGTGGCTTCTTAGGGGTTAAACCACCATCAACGGCCCGCTACATGATAGCGGGCGGCGATGGTTGCTATGGCAACCGAAGGCCTAATAATGGCGTCCGGCTATGCCATCTACGGAAGCCTAGTGGGTCCTGACAAAGTCAGGACCCACTATGCTTGCTGTCAGTGAGTAGCTGACAGCTGTAATACACTGCACTACGCATGTAGTGCAATGTATTAGAATAGCGATCAGGTGTCTCCTGCCCTCAAGTCCCCTAGTGGACAAAGTAATAAAGTAAAAAAAAGATTTGTAGAAATAAGAAAAAAAAAGTTTTAAAAGTAATAAAAGTAAAAATCCCCCTTTTTCCCTGATCAGTCCTTTATTATTAATATAAATAAATAAATAAACAAATAAACTATACATAATTGGTATCGCCGCGTCCGTAACGGCCTGAACTACAAAAGCATTTTATTATCTATCCCGCGCGGTGAACGCCATAAAAGTAAATAATAATAAACAATGCCAGGATCAAAATTTTTGGTCACTTCACCTCACAAAAATTTAATAAAAAGAGATCAAAAAGTCGCATGTACTTAAAAATAGTACTGATCGAAACTACAGTTCATTACGCAAAAAATAAGTCCTCGCACGGCTTTCTTGATATAAAAATAAAAATGTCATGGCGCTTAGAATAAGGCAACACAAAAAGTGAATGATTTTTTACAAAAAGTATTTTATTGTGCAAACGCCATAAGACATAAAAAAAACTATAAACATCCGGTATCACCGTAATCGTATCGACCCGCAGAATAAAGTGAATATGTCATTTATAGCGCACAGTGAACACTGTAAAAAATTTAATAAAAAACTATCGTAGAATTGCTATTTTTTAGTCACCACGCCTCTTAAAAATAGAATAAAAACTGATCAAAAGTCGCATGCACCCCAAGAAAACTACAATGAATTCCTCAAGGTGTCTAGTTTCCAAAATGGGGTCACTTTTAAGGGGTTTCCTCTGTACTGGTACCTCAGAAGCTCTGCAAATGCGACATGGCTCTCAGAAACCAATCCAGCAAAATCTACATGCCAAATAGTGCTCCTGCCTTTCCGAGCTCTGCCATTTGTCCAACCAGAAGTTTATGACTACATACGGGGTATTGCTGTAATCGGGAGAAATTGCATTACAAATGTTGGGGTGATTTTTCTCCTTTATTCCTTGTCAAAATTAAAAATGTGTACCTTTTATTGGAAAAATTTGATTTTCAATTTCACAGCCTAATTCCACAAAATGCAGCAAAAAAACCTGTGGGATCGAAATGCCACTATACCCCTCCATAAGTTCCTTGAGGGGTGTAGTTTGCCAAATAGGGTCACTTTTGGGGGGTTTCTACTGTTTTGGCACCACAAGACCTCTTCAAACCGGTGCCTAATAAAAAGAAGGCCTCAAAATCCACTAGGTGCACCTTTGCTTCGGAGGCCTGTGCTTCAGTCCATTAGCACACTAGGGACTTCAGAACTGAACTGGTACCTACAAAATACGAGAAATTGCTGCTTATGGTCTAAGCCTTGTAACATCCTAGGAAAAATAAAGAATGTTCAAAAAATGATGCCAACATATAGTAGACATATGGGAAATGTGAACTAGTAACTCTTTTGGGTGGTATAACCCTCTGTCTTACATGCATTTAAATTCAGAAAATTTTTATTTTATTCAAATTTTCTCAAAGTTTTGCTATTTTTCACAAATAAACACTGAATATATAGACCAAATTTTACTAACTAATATAAAGCCCAATGTCTCACGAGAAAACAATCTCAGAATCGCTTGGATAGGTTTAAGCATTCTGAAGTTATTGCCACATAAAGCAAAATATGTCAGATCACCAGATCATAAGTGCCCTATCTCCTACATAATGTGATTGGCGCTGTAATGTAGGTAACAACAGTGGTTTTTATTTTTAAAAATTATCATTTTTGAGCAAGTTATGAACAATTTTACATTTATGCTAATGAGTTTCTTAATGCCCAACTGGGCGTTGTGAAGAGAAGTGTATTTCGCTGACCAATCAGTGACCAATCAGCATCATCCACTTCTCATTGTTCCAGCCCAGCTTCTTTCACTGCACAATCACACTGTAACAATGGGCTGGAACAATGAGAAGTGTATGACGCTGATATAAATATTTCAGAAACATACATTTTTTTATTTTCAGATCAAAAAATATGACATCTAATGACATCTAAATAGTTTCACTAGGACAAAGTATACTTTGAGTTATAGGTCTTAGCCTTGCAAAGGTTCATAAATGGAAGTTCTTGCGTTAATTGCCTGTGCTCCGGTCCAACGTCCATAGCATCAGTGTCTCTCCAACATTTCTGCACCCCGCCGAAGGGAGACTATGTTATTATGTGACCTTGGCTATAAACGATGTAATGAATATTTATGGTTACAGAATGCAAACTTTATATTCTTCTATGGAGTGTCATAGTGTCATACTCATTGTATAACAGGGTCACTTAATGTTAGGAATCCAATAGTGCAGAGCCAAAGTATTGATTGTATGTGGGAGGCGGAAGAAAAACAACTGACAATTCAGTGACACTTTAATGTGAGATGTTCTAGGTCTTGCCAAAAAAAAAAAAAGAATCTGCAGCAAATATAATCTGTTAGTAGAGGGCTAGAGGCAATGAAAGGCCGGGCTGTGAGATTAATTCTGCCATCGCAATGAGTTTGAATGAGCTCTTTACTCACATTGAGATGAAAGGCACAAAGCCTCTCACCAGGACTGGTCAGCAAAACCCACTGAGATCAACCGACTAGGGAGGATTATGGTATGTTCATCTGCTGGCTCTCTGGCAAGACAGGCAGTCTCAAAAGAAAAACAATAATTAGTGATAATTGCTTGTGTCCAAACACAGGCATTAAAGCATTTTCCCTCTTTGGTACTTTGTGAGCTGGAATGAAAAAGACACCCCCTGTTTTGACAGCTGGAGAGGCGAAAAGAATTGGTGACAGATGAAGTGAGATGTCCTCAGACATTAGCACAAGAACACCAGAGTTTAAGGAGGGGGAGAACATGGCTCTGAGGGGGAGACAGATATAGACAGGGGAAGACTGAGATTTAGAGGTGAGGAAATAAGGTGCAGGGGACCCCCGTCTAGAATCCAGATAAGCAAACACATGGCAGAAGGTAAAGAGGGAAAGTGAAATAGTTACAGGAGACAGATACTCATCTCAATTTCCCTCCTTGTTACCATCAGATTATATCTCTTCAATAGACTGCCATGAAAAAGTATTTAATCCCCTAGAAATTCCATAGATTTGTCTGCATTATAATTGTCACTTACACAGGTTACTTCTGCCTGTATTTTTTATTATTATTTTTATGCAAACCACATTTTTCAGTAGTTGTATTTCGAAAAATCTGCTGGCAAATAATAAATTGTGAATTTGAAAATGTTACTGTAATAGGAAAAAGTATGGAAAGTATGCAGAAATGGAAGTAAATTAACTTTTTAACAGAATATCACCTACAAGCTTCACTGTGAAAATGTAGAGACCCACAACCCGAAGTGATGTATGGAGAGAGAGCAAGATGGAGCTGGATGGAAACCTGAACCAGTATTGTTTTCTGTACATTGCACGATCATTGCTGAGATTGTGATAATACTGAGGATAGAATGTGCTGCGTGGCTGTATACAACTCGGAGGAGCAGAAAATGGCATTTAGGCTCTTGTGTTACAAGGAAGAAGGAAATCTTCACATCACATTTGTGTTGCGCATTTGGCATTTACACCAAACACTTTAATAGCCAAGCAATGCCAAACAATTGTTTTTTCGGCATATGTTTGGGAGTCAAAGTCATATGCAACCATGTAGGCATAGCATTGCATACGTCCAGCACATACTTTCTGCGGCACACTTCAAATGTGTATGCCCAACATATGCCCCAAACACAGGGGCTCAGTCCCACATTTACTAACGCTGTCTAATAGTTAGACAGCATAAAGTTAGACCAGAAAGTGCCAAAATGCTCCAAATTTATCACAGTGGATCATGCTGTATGATAATTTTAGTGCATCTTGCATATCCTGTTAGACACTTTTGCTTATACCACCTTTGATTTTAATTATTTTGCGCCAAAATTTTGTGACAGTCTTTTTGGCCCATTTTTGGCGTACTTTACTGCACACTCCTGTCCCGCTAAGCCACTACCCCTTTTTAAGACACTTTTTCAAATGCCTAGTGTCTAGTGAGGTACAGACATCAAAACTGACCCAGACACAGTAATAAATATGCCTTACTGTGAACAGAGCCAAACTGGTCAGCAATAGCAGAATCCCTTGGAGGGGAATGAAAAAGGATTTGTGCTATAAAAAAAAAGGTGGTAGGCAGGAGACTTAATGAATAATTTCAATGCAAAACACTCTCTTTTTTTACCAAAGCTTCCTGAGTATAAAGTGACAAAATATGGCGGACATGTATATACCATATTTATCAACACATTTTTTGTACTTCAATTACAGACAGTCTCGATATTTTTAAAATAATGGTGAAGAAACAACTATATGCCAAAACATGGCTTAGAGCCTTAGACCTATCCCAGAGGTTTTCCTTCAGTTCGAGTTGCGACAAGTTTATTACATGTCCAGTGACATTTTCATAAATATGTTGCAAGTTCAGGGTTAATAATATTAAAACAAATATGTCATATAAACTATTACTTTATCACCCTTAATGTCTTTCTGAAAGAAGTTTTTTACCTTCATGAATTAAATGACCGACCCCTTTGTAGTGAATGCCATTTTGGCTCAACAAACACTTGCAATTTTTTCAGCATGGCAACAGAGTCTCTTTCTCTAGGGTTTTTTAAATTAAAACTTGCGTAAACACATAGGTTAACTTGCCACAATGGTCCTGGCTTACATAATCCAGCAAGTATCAAGCTCTATGATACCAACCTAAATAATATATTCTTGTATATATTCTTGTATGAATGTAATTTGTTGGCATGACTGAGAGATCTGGCAAGAGACAAGGCATTATTACATGGCCCGACATGGACGTGTAAATGACCGGCGATCAACGAGACAGTTCGTTGATCAGCGCTCGTTTGCTCCTATCACACGGAGCATTGATTGGATATGTATAGGGACGAGTGCTCGTTTCTCCGATCGTTCGTCCCCATACATTTTCATCATGTTGGCAGCGCATCTCCCCGATTACACAGGAAGATGTGCTGCCAGCAATGATGATTTTTAATGCTGCATACAAGAGCCGATCACCTAATGAACGAGTATTTGCTTGTTCATCGGCTGAATGTTGCCCTCATTACACTCAAACCACCATTCATTATACAAATGAATGGTGGTTTGCCAAAACTTTGGCCCGTGTAATAGTGCCTTAAAGCAGGAAAATATCCAATGTGTCAATTATGTTAAGCACTGGCGTTATGGCTTCCTTTTTTACAGGATCCATGATAGATGTGACAGATCTGTTATCATCCGATAATAGGTCAATCAGGTTTTGTTCTATCCACTAGATAGAATAGTGCAGCATGTCATGCTATTCTGGCTTTCAACTGGAACCTGAAGGGAAAAAAAACCTATTGTATTCATAGTTTTAAAAATGACAAACATGACTTATGCTTAGCGCTAGACTTATTATTTTGTTAGCCTTCTACAACTAATATGTTGGCACCGTGACCACTTATTTCCACCCCTGCCCCCATGCTAACTCTTTCCAATGCATTACTGTTGAAGGAAGTATATATCCTCTAATCTAAAGTTATAGAGCTAAAAACAAATAGGAAATAACATTTCCAGATCAATCCCTTCAACCTCAACTTTAAAGGGGATTATATGATTTTATCACAAAGGTAGTCTAGGCTTGAGACTGCACTAAATACTTATCCTCAAGTTATACCAAGTGCTATAAACTGAAATGACAGCTTGTTCTGCCGGGTAGACAGCAAACTTATTTTATGTGCTGGCTCAAGACAAAACAATGGACTGTTGACAAGAGCATGGGCAATCTTCAGCACTACACGCAGTCCAGACACGCTATGAGACTTGTCCTCTAGCCTTGTGTTTGCAAGGCAAGGACACTGTGAAAGGTTTAAAAAGGAACAAAACAAACAATGAAGGGATAGTGCAAGGGCACAAGTGGTTTAAAGTGCAGCCTGCTTGTGAAAAAGAGGATGAGAGAGACACACCATGGAAGCAAGAAGAAAAACACCATAAAATGCATGATAAAAGTAGAAGAGTAAAACATGGAAGAATATTCATAAGAACACACCCTATGCACACAGGATATGTAGCTGTGAGTTAAAGGACCAGTGTCACGGAAAAAAAAATTTTTATATCAATTTGCTTTTAGTGTTTTATTAAAAATTGTTTTATTTATTTGTGTGTTTGTGTTTTACTTTTTTTTATTTTTTCACTTTTTCTTGTTCATGGGGGCTGCCATTTTTTTTTTCCATCTCTGTATGTGTCGATTAACGACACATACAGACATGGAATACGGCACATGCAGTCCCATAGTGAATGCGAATGGGGCCCGTTCCATCCACTATGCTGTACGCCGTCTGTGTGGGAACGACGCATGCGCCGCTCCCACACAGTCCAAATTGAACTGTGCGACGTCCGGCGCCATTTTCTTGTGGACCGGAAGTTGCGGCCACACAGTAAGATTACTACTTCCGGTTGCGGCTTCCGGACTTGTGCACTTGGAGCGGAGGTAGCAGACGGAGCGGACGGACCGGAGGGAGCGGCGGCGGCAGGAGCAGGTAAGTTAGGTCTGTGTATGTACGTGTTTTACTGTGTGTTTACTACTGTATGTTAACCTACTACACTGTGTGTTAGCTCAAAAAATGGCGACACACAGTGTAGGAGGTTTGACCGTTCAATCCCCTCGTTTCTCCCGACACTAGCCAGGATAAAGGAGGGGGGGATTCTGAGAGCTCACTAGAGCGAGTGAGTTTTCTCAAATTTTGCAGCATAAAGCAATGTGGTTGCTTTACCACATGCAATGCTGCAATTTTGGGAATTGCTCCATCTAGTGACCAGCGCTGGGAAATGTTATAAATTAGAATTTAATTTATAATATTTCCTGACTCGTGAAAAAATTAAAAAAATTAGAACAATATTTAATCACCTATACACTAACTGTTTAACAAAAAAAAGGCACATAACAGCTGTAGTCCCTGCCCAATATACCAGTATAACAGAATGAAATAAACCTACCAGTACTGCTCCATCACCATGTAGCACTTCTAAGGACAGTACTATTCTGATCATTCTACCGCATTTCACCAAATCTTGGATAATTAATTAATTACAATTATTTTATTTGTGTTTGTTGAATAATTATAGACGTGTGATGCAGGGGTGCAGAGGGTGCAGTCACACCAGGATCTAAAGCCTAACAGACCCAAAAGACCCCTCTGCCCCATACGAGGAAAGTGAGACCAGTACTATATATGAGCCCTGTTACTTTTTTAGTATAAGGTCCCAGGAGCTTTAAGAATATATTTAATACAGTGTTATGAAACTGCCTCCTTGTCTTAAGTATATGTTCACCTTAGAACACTGTTTTACAGTTCATCTAGATACATATAATCTACATAGAAAAGTAAAATATGGTTAGTACATTGCATTACTTATCTGGAATGGTCTTGAGCTAAAGATTGTTTACCATCCAGATATACATTCACAGTTATGTTGGTTGTTATTGGAAACAGTCAATAAACTTGTTGACAGACACACCCCTAACAGCTTAGCTCATCTCCTATAATACAGTGGGACAGTTACTAGAGTGCCTGCTACAAATTATACACTTCCCAGAGTGCAAATACCAGAGCAAGCTCTGCACAGACATTGTGGCAGAAAGGAATGCTGGGAGATTTTAGCTCTGCACAAATGGGAATACAACTAGGGACACAATCCAGGCTGTAAATCAGGATCAATACAAGATAAGTAATCAAATGTATTACATATAATGTACAAAGTTACACAAATTAGTATGTAGATTAATTCTGTATGAACATTTTAAAATACATATTAAATACTCTCATGTGCCCACCAAAGTTGAACCTAGATGTTTAGAGCTTGCTCTCTGATAATGGGTACTAAAAAATGGAATTTATTTATTTAAAATGGAGCCCTATAATTTTTCCAAAATCTATTAGCTCAGCTCTTTTTAAAGGTCTTATAAGCTTATAATGGAAAGTAATGTCATTTCCCAGTGCTGAATATCTGTTTCTGTAGCAGACACAATGACTTCATAACACAATACAGAACATAGTGATCTGCATAACAGAAGTGTGATAATACTCATCCATTGTCAATCTTATGAGATTAATCTAGACAGAAAACCGCCTTTAGTAGCCCATTAATTTCACGTAAAAAAAAAAAAAAAAAAAGCAGAAACTCCAGAACGGCAGTATGTATACTTCCAAAT
Organism: Rhinoderma darwinii; assembly: GCF_050947455.1. Classification (NCBI taxonomy): domain Eukaryota; kingdom Metazoa; phylum Chordata; class Amphibia; order Anura; family Rhinodermatidae; genus Rhinoderma; species Rhinoderma darwinii. The sequence continues at coordinate 553,467,401 of NC_134687.1, read as the reverse complement.
GTTTCTTCCATATGTCTTCATTAATATGCATCATATCCATTATTATGACTTAATACAAATATAAACTCAATAGTATCACATGCATGCACAATTGTTTCGTAGACTCTGCCCTACACAACTGTAACGCAGCCAGCAGGATCAGTATATAAGAAAGCTGTAAGTTTATTACATAGACAATTGATGTGACAAATTTCTGGAAATATGACCAATAATAATCTTTCACAATGAAAAGCTTAATGACAAGATTCCAAATGAGTGACTTCAACCAACTGTAGTATTTTGAATCCTTACAAAAATTTATCAGATGCCTTTTAAAATTTAGACTTCTGGATTTTTGGTACTAACTGAAAACCCTTCATATTCTTCCTATTAAATGCTAATACGTTTTTCCCACCATTAAAATTGTTGGCATTTTGCTAGGATATGCCATTACTTCCTGATTGTGGGGTCTGACTGCTGGGAACGCCACTATTTTCAGAATGAATGAGCCGCAGTGCTAGATAAGCTCTGCGGACCCCTTAGCTCATGTTTAGGGTATGTTCACACGGCCTATTTTCAGCAGTTTTTCGCGCCGTAAACGCCCCAAAAAACAGTTGTAAATATAGGGGATGAACGGCTGCAAAAACAAGTGCATGTCACTACTTGAGCCGTTTTTGGAGCCGTTTTTCATTGGGTCAATAGAAAAACAGCTCCAAAAAGCGCCCGTAAAAAAACGCATAAAAAAAGCTTGATGCATAAAAAATGGCTGTAAATCAGAGGCTGTTTTCCCTTGAAAACAGCTCCATATTTTACAGCAGTTTTTTGTTAAGCGTATGAACATACCCTCAGACCTGGCAGAATTCCGCTGCAGACAGTCCGCAGTGGAAATCCGCAGTGGAAATCCACAGCAACCTTTTTTAAACTTTAGTTTAGACGTTGCGGAAAATAACAGTGCGTAATTTAGGCTGTAGTGCAGAATTTACACTCCGCAGCATGCACAGCCTGTTGCGGATCAGCAGCAGATTTTCCCTTCGGATTTCAGCCTTTGCAAGTCCACTGTGATATGTACCATGTCTGAATGAGCTGTCAAATATGCAAATTTTGCTGAGGATTAGTTGCGTAATTACCGTGACTTTTCAGCAAAATCTGCAGCGGAAATTTTTCATTACGTCTGAATGTGTCCATACAGTTTTTCCCTCCATAATGGCGGTCCCATCCACCTGATTTTTTTTTGTTTTTGGCTCTGTTTTTTTTTAGTCAAAGCTAGAAGTGGATCCAAAAGGAAGGAAAGGTATAAAGAAAAGACTGATGCATCTCTTTTCTTTTGTGTCCACTTTAGAGCTTGGCTCCAAATACTGTGCCGGAAACTGCCATAAAATCTGCATCAAAAAATGTGTATGTGATCCTGGCCTAAAGGAAAAGCAGAAGGGACCTTAGTGCCTGTAATTTTCAGGATCAGTGAAGGTCCCCAAGTTGAGACCCCCACCTATCATAATGTTAAATTATATGCTAGTGATATCCCATAACATTACAAGTTGGGAAAAACCCTTTAAGTCAATGGGACACTGGGATCATTTTAATCCATCAAGTGTGAATCAAAAACATATCAGATTGATCCTTTTGTAACAAAAATCATTGCAACTATCTTCAGCTTTAGTAAAGCCTTGGAAAAAATGGATTTCTAATACACATTTTATTTATTTTGCCACATAAAAAAAGCTAAGACTATTTATTTTACAGGTAGGCTCATTTCAACAGTAAAAGGAATAACTCCATTCGATGAATATGTGGATATCCTACTTCAATGCATTTCCTTTTTTTTTTCACTCCTATGCCTCAGATACTCTTAAACAGATTTGCCATTTTTGGATTGTGTTGGTTTATCCGCTGTAAGGTTTTTATTTGTTGGGTTTGGTAAATAAGAAAAAAAATTGATAGTATCAATGTACGTTTTAATAAGACATACTGACATATTCCAAACCTATCTAACTTTCTGTGGGAAAGAATCCTACTTTCTATCTATGAGTATTTAATCTTCCCAAATATTTCAGCCTACTTGCTCGTACCTCAAATTTTCTCAAAGGAATTTTCCCATAAACAACATTTATAACCTATTCACAGGATAGGTGATAAATATTTGATCGGTGGAGGTCCAACCATTGGGACCCCACTGATCATGAGAACAAACATCCCCGAGTTTCCTCTTTGAATGTAGCGGTACTGTGCATGCTCGGCCACTGATCAAGTCAAAGTCTAGGGGACTGCTGGATACAGATACGTATAGTGCTCAGCGATTTCCATCAGTCCCATAGAAAGCGAATAGAGTGGTGGCTGAGCATGTGTACTACCTCTCTATACACATAGGAAACTCAGGAACACTCGTTCTCATGATCGGCGGGGGTCCCAGGGGTCGGACCCCCACCAATCAGACATTTATCACCTATCTATTTGCTATCATTACGTTTATTCTTCCACTTGGCCAGTCTTTAGAAGAGTTTTTCTGTCTCCACTAAAGTAATCTTTTTTATGTTGTATTTAGTCCATGCCAGAATTCCTCAGTGTACTATATTTCCCCCAAAAAAGTGCAATATATTGGCTTTGCTTTCGTCACACTTTATGCATTGTGGTTTAAACCCTTTAAGATATGTTCACATGCGGCAGATTTGTTGTAGAACTTTCTGCTACTAAGAATCTATTTCATACATCTGAATGGGGCTATTTCTACAGCATGTGCATAGATTTTTACAAATCTATTTCCCTTTTACACATGTAAACTGACCCTCAAATGGAGTCTAAGTATGTGTTCATTATTGTCTTACATTTATTATGATATATACGTATCGTTTAGGGTATTCAGGTTGAGGTTAGGGCTATGGTTAGGGTTAGTGGGGCATTTTTAGGCTCTAATACATTGAGTGTCACCAGTTGATCATTTCCTGACACTTTATTTCTATATAAACAGCCGTCATTTACATTACCCTCATGTACATTTCCTTTGGGTGTCTGGTTGGATGACAATTGCTGTAGGTCTCAAAGCAGGAAGCATACTCAAGACATACCGGAACTATCCCTAAACTTTCCACTAATATTAGCTTAAAAATAAATATTTCTAATATAAGTATATAGAAATGATCTCTGCAATTTAGGAGAAATGTTAGCACATGAGAGTAACCCAAATATTTTTATGGTATATCTATACGGTATGTGCCGGAGCTGGATACTGTACTAACATCACATGCAAATCAAAACAGATCAGTAAATTGACACTCCCGAATAACAATATACACCGTGACAGGGTGATTCATTATAAAGAAGAAGGAAACAGGACTCAACCAGGTTCACAAAATCCAACAAAGTAACAAAATACGAGACATGAAAATATCTAAAGTAACAGAACACATTACAGTGTATGTGATTTGTACAGTGCTACACAGAGTCATGTGGGGAATTGATTTATATTTCCATGATAAGCGTGAACTGCAAAATGCATATATTAAAGAGTTCATCCCAAGAAGATGTTTATCAGACAATAATATACAGGTGTAGTAGAGATCATTTTGTGTTTAACTCTTATGTTTTTATGATAAGTCAAGCCAACAGTTCACCTCAATATTTAATAACAAACTCAGCTCTACTACACTGAGAGATTCTCCACTGCTACAACTATATACCAACATATTCCACCTTGGCTTACTGTATTTTAGGTTTAAAACAGATTTTTCACTTTAATTCCATATAGTGCGAAAGTAACAATAAATTATGTGGAGCTTTTCACACGCTTGGTTCTTGTCATAAATTCCTCTTGCTTACTGTAGTAGAAAATGTCCCACACTTCCCACTGGACCCTGCTCAGAACATCCCGGTTAATCTTTGACACATGACGCAATATTTTAGTGAAGCAATTAGATCTAAACCTCACCTGTCTAACAGCTTAAAACTTTGTGGACACTTGAGAAGCAAACGATCATTTTATGGGTTCAATAAACTTTAACCATTGTGAAATAGTAAAGGGATGGCTTAAAATTCCTGTCATTCTACGGAAATCTATTCCCTGCCTGCAATGTCATTGAGAGAGGGAATGGTCTACAGGGAGAGGTTTTCTACTGGAACGCTGTGCAAAGGGCAGGGAGCCTGTCTAGGTGTGACATTTAGATAATATCATGTCGGTATTTCATATCAGATCATATCTGTCATCTCACCTGTTACCTGGTATCTACAGACAACTTACTCGCACTGATGATATCTCCCCTCAACTATAAATAAAGAAAGGAGGGTTTGTAAAATGTGGAATTTTGGGCTTATCCTATATTCAGGTTCACTCAGACTTTTATTTAATCTATGTATCTATCTATAGACTTATTTATGTACTATTATTATATTTTTTCATTTTTTTGTCTGTGTGATTACAGAACATCTGAACAACCTACAATTGTAAACCTAAATGTATATTCACTAGTTTATATATTTCTCTTTTCTATTCACATCACTTTTGTTTAAGGTATCGAAGTGTAGACTATTCAGCCTTAATGTTAAATGCATCAAGTAAAACATATAGATTGTTAAAGCACAGCACAGGTCTAACTAAAAAGGTGCCTATGGTATAAAGCAACATGTTATACATCATAAACCTTACCTACTTCTGCATATGCAATGAATACCATGTGACTTCATCTCATTTTTAATAAAAATAATGTTACATAGTTACATAACAAGCATTGTTTATTATTTTAACATTTTTTACAATATAACTACTATGGTTCCAAACTTTACAGATATAAAAAAAAGTTCTGTGACCTGTAACAGACTTAAGAATTAACCTTTTCATTTTTATATGTAGATTTTTATTAAAAAAAATTATAATTAAAAATAATAATTATAATCATCATTATAATAACTTGCAAGGTAAAAAGTTAATTGTTTATAGAACTATCAAGCATCCAACCCAAATATCAAATATTCAACCCAAGAATGTATCTGGTTCGCGATATGACTAGAATATAATTTTTCTAGTGTATATATATATATATATATATATATATATATATATATATATAATGTATTTGTTTATTTTTTACGACAGGCAAATGTCTAACATGTTCTAAATGCAGAATGACATAAAATAATAATTCATGTACTTAATTTGAGTTATGCTTGGCCGCAATATATTAATATTATTCTGTTATCTTTACGATATTGTAGAAGATATTTAGAACAATTTAGCAAAGTATTTTTTAGCAGCTTTTTTTAATGTACATATATGTTCCTAAAATTGAAAGCTCAAATTTCTTCCACACTAAAGACTATCCCATTGATTGTCTTTTTTTTTTTTGTTTTCTTTTAATGGTTAACAATGGAAAGCCATATAAAAATGTAGTATGTTATCGACTTTTTTCCATTTTTAGAATTTAGTTACATAGTTACATAGTTAGTACGGTTGAAAATAGACACATGTCCATCAAGTTCAACCAAGGGATGGGAAAAGGGAAGGGAATATAATATAGTATGATAAAATTATATTTTTTTTTTATATAATGATCACAATGAGTATAAAAAGAGTAATACAAATGTATGCCATATGATAACACTATATAACAATACTCATAATTTTAATTGATTAAGGAAATACATTTTATTATATCATTAAATAAAGGAAGGGAAATCATGTTCTAAGAGGTAAATTCTTAATTACTTTGTTGTATGCAAAAATGTAAAATATTTATTAATAGTTTTTTCATTTCTATTTTCTTATTTTTCTCTATAAAAATGAATAAATAAAATTGATCAGCAATTGAAACTTATTATTCCTCTAATTTAGATGCCTTACAATATATATATACTCACAATAAAATAGATTTATCTATTTTCTGGTCTATTGTTACAGGCATCTAGAGAACCTGGAACATATAAATATTAGATCATTTTTTTACATTTGTTTACAGCAATTTAAATGTTAATTCCCTAATATATAGGATCACAATAAAGTTTATGACATTGTATTATGTGTAAAATAATTCACAATTATTCTCATAATAGCCAGTAAATGTACGTTTATCCAAAGTAAATATTTTATTAACTCAAGTATTCTAAATTGATGAAAATGTATAAAAACAAATTGCTCACGATTCAGTACAAAATATTATTACACGTGCATTAAAACAACAGTGTAGAATGAATGAAAGTTCTAGAGCAGAAATATATTACATATACGATATATAAATATTATGTATAAACAACATAATTAAATAAAACAGGTGAATCAACAATACTATATGTATTGTATAAGTGTTAAACATTTTCAACAACTGGAAATTAATAATAAATATATAATATAATAATAATTATTATTATTATTATTATTATTATTATTATTATTAATAATAATGAATTCATTTGAATTTAATTTCTAACAACTATTACTCTATTATAATGTCCCTGATATCCCTAACACTTAAACTCATGTTATAATAAAAATATAAATGTTACATTCAAAAATACTGATTATATGATCATGTTTTTATAGGTGATGAACAATGTCTGGAACAGAGTAGTTTTCCTAATAATAAATTCCCTGTTTTCACACTACTGTCCTGTTTTCCACTTTTATCCCTATACCATCATTATTATTCTTCCAATCTTTGTAATATAAAATACGAAGTTAACATTTCAGTCAAATTGACAAGACAAAAAAAATCTCTGTTTCATAGACTAGGCTCTACTTGTAAAGATTTCTATTTTAGGTTTCATGTACCTTTCTAATCTTCCACCAGATGGCATTAACTGTTCATATAGCTGGACCTATATAACTTCAGACAGAGACCACCATAGCAGTGGAAGAGTTAAATATATGCCGAACCATTGTTTCTGCTTACAAAAATAATCAGCAATGGGCTTGCTCCTTTAATTCCGTAACTCTGTATATTTCACTTGTCAGGAATATGAATAGGATTTATTCTTGATGATGATGATGAAAGATGAAGGCGTCCGTACCAGGGTTGTTGGTGAACATCATATGTCAAATGCTGATCTGGTTGGGAACTTTACTAAATATGGTACTATACAAGGACAATGCTCTTTGTGTTTCTTTGTTTTGAACCTTCAAAGTTGTTATACTTGTTTAACATTTGTAGATGTAGCAGAGCTAAACATTTTATTTAACTCTTTAGGGCAGCATAGTAAGAGACAATACAATAAAGTAGGTTTGAGTGCAGTCCTATACTAAACTATAAATAACACATTGTGATATTACAATGATGCACTATGCAGAAAGTACATGATATCACTTAGTTCAAATGATAAAATTGACACTGCTATATCGGTATATCACTGTATATTAGCATGACTATTTAATTGTTTATACAATATGAAAACTGCTCCCTGACAAAGCAAGTTCTTATATGAAATAGATATTTACTCCATCCCAAGAATCTATCTGCTTTTCCTATTATATATCACAATAAAATATCCTCTGTCCCACCTTCAAACTCTCATTGATAGGTGACATGTTTGTACAGAACCCCTAAGCCCTGCAGCCCCATACTATGTTGTAGGCACCCCGTACTGAGCTGTAGGCACTATGTATGTCGCCATATGGTGCCACTATATTCTGGAGTTTTCTCCTACAACCACTGCTTCTAGGGAAGAATCGCTTCATAATATGCCATCTGATGAAACGTGGCATGATTTATTTCCTGTTAGATTCATTCGGATTCCGACATAAAAAATACCTTTGTATGCCTCCATATGAAATTGGAGGAATACGGTATAGTAGGGCCCTATACTTCCCTATGGATACCGCATTAATAATCTGTCCAACTACATTATATGTGTGTATTATCCCTAACTTGTTGTAATGTTCCCAATCAAAAATGATTCAAAAGACTAATGAAAAATTCTTACCCCAGACAACCACAAGCAAAGGTCTAGTATGTAAAATCCAAGTGTCAATTCTTGGAAAAATGGCGAAAAAGTTCTTAAAATACATAAACCCTTTTTTTGTTATTTTTCAGTAATAGTAATAATAGTGAAATAAAGAAAACAGTCCAGAATGATATATAGGCATACATTATTTATCTATCATTAGCGCCAGCCAATGTACATGTGTATTTATGTATGTGCTTTTTCTCTTCATATATTTTTCTTATAAAATGACAGATGATTTTTTTCCATTTTCTTCCCCGCTTGTGAACTCTTGCACCCTCCCTCCCTCACTCATATTTTTCTTTTTGTGAGCATGTCTTACCTAAGTATGGGAAAATGGAAGAGGAGTTTAAATGAGGAATAAATCACCTACAGATGTGAATTTTGGCTCGGTCTAAGCCAAATTATCTTCATTAGAATCAACTTCTACTGTAAATGGCACAAGCTCCAGACAGAAACATGCATGGTAATGACAGAAATTGTCATCAGGTTTTTTTCCTCATTGTGCAGCCGGCCAGCAGTCCAGAGCAGGCACAACAATTGCTACTTGCATGACGTGGGGAGAGGTATTGCACCTTGCGCCTATTTTTATTGGCATTGAATTTTGTGCGGTTGAGTCAGAACACTCAGTACAAAACTTACTGCTTGTAGAAATGACTGACAGGTTTGCGCCGGTAAATAACGGTGGACTATACATCACATGGAAGGTGAGCCCAGGAATAGAGGGGGGGGGCAGTTAGAGCCATTCGGCAAATGAAAAACAAATCTGTAGGTAGGTAGTCCTAAACGGGAGCTGTGAATGGGGTCATTCCAATATTGTATTTGGTTTGTACTATATAATGTGCATTAACAAATTACACAAAGAAAAAACAGGGCTCTAATAGAGTTCTTTTCCTCCAGCAATTTGTTTTAAGCATATTGCTCCCTCCGGGGAAGCAGCTACCCCAGATCAAGCATACATGTAATTCACGACTTACTTCCTCCGCAGATAGGACTTCCATTCTTAATCAGGATTATATTATGTATATACTTGACCTGGGGCAGCTGCCTCCCTGCATACTCATTCAAGAGATACTTGCCCGAGATGAAGCAATATGCTGACGACATGTTGCTTCATCCCAGGAAAATGGGAATCTGTAAGAGCAACATTCTTTCTCTGTATAATACTTAATATAAAATATACGAATCAGACATATTACTGTCCTGTGCATGATTCTGTCCACCAACCATGTGAAAAGGTAACTCTCAGACTCCCTCAGGTGTCCATTCTTGGAAATTATTATTTTTTTTGCTGTTTCTATGGTTTGCTACATCCTAAGATAAGGAGCGCTAAATTGGACGAGCAGACCTAGTGACAGAATGGGTAAGAGGTTTATTTAGGGCTCTTATTGAGGATATGATCATCATTTATACATGTATTCTATAGTGTAACTTCTTTGCATAGAGGTTGTATGTAAAGTGTTTCTTACTCATTCATGACTGTCAGTCACTTTTTGACGCTCCATTTACAATTGAACACTCTGTGCCCCTCTTTTTAAGGCCACTAATATATAAATTTTTTCATATATGTAATAACTGTGGGCCACATGGCTATTTTTATGTGTTAGCCATTATGATGATCAAAGTTTGTCCTATAAAAAATGCATCATACCCAAATGTAAAATCGAATGTATGTATGTATGTATGTATAATTGCGGCCCGATCTTCAGCCCTCATAAGCAATTTTGCTGAGACTTCTCCTTTATCGAAAGATATTAATTTTTATGATACTTAATAAAATCTAAATAATAAAATGTAAACTTTTTTATACTCTAACTATGAGTAGTTTATGACTCCATGTTCTTATGTGTATAAGTAACTGCAGAGTTTCTATTTATTTTCAATAATCACTGGGGTGCAATATTAGGAATTGAAAGCATCTTGACCTTTATTCTAAATGTATGTCCTGTGAGACTTATGTTTATGATCCTAAGATAAGTGCAGCCACCGCTCTTCCCTATCATCCCTATTTTGTTATATTTATAATTGCTGATAATTATTCATATTTTAGCGATCTATAATTCTTAGCGTAAAATAACTATTTAGAGCTCTATTACAGAGGAGGCAATTCAGTTTCCAACATGCTGCACAACTGGTTGATAATGTTTCCTTGGATGTCAGAGAAAGAAGGAGGCTGTACTGACGAAAACAAGGACAGGTTAAAATATTTGGGGGAGAATGGGGTATCAGTTCTTTGTATGCTGTACTTGGAAAGTGCTGGACAGCCAACATAATATAATAGTATGGGCCTCATCAGGCCGGCATGGTGCACTACATATACCCATGTGACTGGCACCTTATAGAAGCCTTATCTGTGTGCAATTTAAGGGTTTATGCACATGGCAGAGCCTGTACAGTGCCACATTCTATACTGCAATACTTCTAGGGGTTAATATCCCCGTAATACAAAATCCAATGGAACATGGCACACAAAAAAATTATGTTGGAACCCGACAGAAAAAGACTGTGTATGCCTTTGTTTAGAATAAGAGGCATGTGGAGGCGCAATATGGCCCCATAGACTTCTATGGGTACTGTATTATGGCTCAGTACAACTTGGAGCTTATATAGAGTCATAATATGGCCGTGTGCATGAGGCCAAATACTCAGCCGTCACCTTATCCTGAATGATAGGTGTGTGAGTGGATGTTCATAAGTATTTTGCACCTGTGGTGGCTCTACTATATAACATTGTGGCTTGTCTACATCCTGTTAGGAAATTGTATTTTAACTTGCCCTTGTATCAATAAGTATGGCCTCCATCTTTCAGAGATATTAAGTCATTTTGATATCACTTTCAGTCATTTACCCCAGAATTTTGCCGAAAGAGAATTTTTTTTTTTAATAATAATACTTGCTGTATTGTATTTTGTTGCAGTGTTTGTATTGCGTCTTATTTAAGAGGATATCGGGTTTATTCATTAAATCTGACACAAAACTGTGGTATTGTCCAATGCAGGAGTACTAACTTTGGCTTTCTAAGCTGTATTACAAAAAAAAAACAATGACCACTATAATCAGTTATTGGCATTACTGTTTTTGTCCATTACCTCAGTTTTTACAGCTGTCTTGGTGAGTCATTTTAAAGCTGAAGTGTAATTATTACAGAAACTATGAACTGCTGGTGTTGACTGCACGTATTCTTCAAGAAGAAATACAGGTTCTTACGGTTCTCACTGGAAAGTGGATCTTTGAGCCACAGTTGGTTTGGCTCCAGATAAACTGAGGCCCAAAGTCAAAGGAATCGTTCCGTACTTCACACTTAACCCCCACAAGCAGGTATGGACTTTCATGGTCCTCATAGTCGCAGATCGGCGGCAGACACCCTGCTAGAAACGTCTGGAGTGGAGGGATGTGCCAAGTCAGGTATAAAGCTAGGGATTGTCCCCGGAGATCAGTAAGGATGTGACAAACAAGACATATTTAGATCAGGGGTCAGAAAACGGAGGTCAAACAACAAGTACCAAGCGACTAATCTGAGGGAGTGAAACAAGCAGAATCCAATAACAAAGCAAGGGTCAGGATCAGGGTGAAAGTTAGATCCAACACACAAGATAACAGCTCAGGAGGAATGTACCTAAATACTCAGGCAAGGTCAAGCACCGGATCCATATTGTTGACATTATCAGAGCGGTCCGGTCGACATGGACACATGGCGCAGCTCGTGGTTTGGTTCACCCGACCACCACTAGCAGAAGCATGGTGCTGAAGTGGAAGAAGATGAGTAACACAGGGTAACAAAGGGATGGGATCTTTGAATTAGAGTTGAAAGCCCTAAGGCTAGATCCACACCATGTTTGGCAATTATGTTCAGTAGGACCAGTTAAAGCACACTGCCAAACATATGCCCCTATACAGTTCTATACTGTCTGCCATTGACTCCCATTAACCCCTTAAGGACACAGCCTGTTTTGGCCTAAGGCGTCATGCCAACTTCAGTTATTTTCTTCAGTGTGCTATCCGTTTTTTTAATGGATAGCACACTGACACATTCATTTCTATGTGGCCATGCACACTTCCGTTGTTTTAATGGTTCCGTGCGTTCGTTCCGTCAAAAGTAGAACATGTCCTACTTTTGTCCGTTATTCAGTATCCATCTCACCCATTAAAGCCTATGGGTCTGTCAAAACAACGGACAGCACACAGAAGGCATCCGTGTGCTGTCCTTCTTTCACGGATCTGTTGCCAAGCAACGGCAGGGCGTGCCAAAGTTCCCTGCATTCCACACACAAGATGGATTTTAACAGACTATTTAAAACAGAAGACAAACAGAAGCACAACATCCGTTTAAAACAGAACAACGGAATGGATGCAGAATGACAACGGAAGCCATACAGATGTCACAATGGACACACGGATCCATTTTAAACGGACGTGAAAACGGTGAAGGATGTGTACATGAGGCCTTAATGACACAACCATTTTTTTCAAATCTGACGTGTCACTTTATGTGGTAATAACTTTGGAATGCTGTTATGTATCCAAGTGATTCTGAGATTGCTTTCTGGTGACACATTGTACTTTATGTTAGAGGTAAAATTTGTTTGATACATTCAGTTTTTATTTGTGAAAAACACCAAAATTTCGAGAAAATTTGTAAAAAATTAGCATTTTTCTAAATTTAAATGTATTTGCTTGTAAGACAGATAGTAATACCACACAAAATAGCTACTAGATAACATTTACCATATGTCTACTCTATGTTGGCATTGCTTTTTAAAAGTCCTTTTATTTTTCTAGGATGTTACAAGGCTTATAACTTTACCAGCATTTTCTCACATTTCCAAGAAAATTTCCAAAACCTATTTTTTTAGGGACCAATTAAGTTCTGAAGTGGCTTTGAGGGGCCTATATAACAGAAACACCCCTAAATAGCCCCATTTTAAAAACTGCACCCCTCAATGTATTCAAAACAGCATTTAGAATGTTTCCTAACCCTTTAGGTGTTTCACAGGAATTAAAGCAAAGTGCAGGTGAAATTTACAAAAAAAAATTTTGACGAAATTTGATTTTAATCCATTTTTTTTGTGACACATAAGGTTTTACCAGAGAAAGGCAACTCAATATTTATTGCCCAGATTCTGAAATTTTTAGAAATATCCCACATGTGGCCCTAGTGTGCTAATGGACTGAAGCACAGGCTTTTGGATTTTGGGGCGTTCTTTTTATTAGACTATATTTTAGGCACCATGACAGGTGGTTTGAAGAGGTCCTGTCATGCCAAAACAGTGGAAACACCCCCAGAAAGACATAATTTGGCAAACTACACCCCTCCAGGAATTTATCGAGGGGTATAGGGATATAGGGAGCATTTAGACCCCACAGTTTCTTTTGGTTTTTTTTGCTGAATTTGGTCAAATTAGGCAGTGAAAATGAAATGAATATTTTTTTTCAATAAAACTTAGAAATATTAAATTTCTACAAGGAATAAAGGAGAAAAAGCACACCAATATTTGAAAAGCAATTACTCCCAATTATGGCAACACCCCATATGTGGTAATAAACTGCTGTTTGGACACACGGCAGGGCTCAGAAGGGAAGGCGTGCTATTTGGCTTTTGTAGTTCAAGTTTTGCTGGATTGGTTTTTGGGTGCCATGTCGCATTTGCAAAGCACCTGAGTAACCAAAACAGTGGAATCCCCAAAAGTGACCCCATTTGGGATACTACACACCCTCAAGGAATGTATCTAGGGGTATATTGAGCATTTTGACCCTATAGATTTTTTCATTTTTACAATAGATAAAGGAGAAAAACCACCCCAACATTTGTAAAGCAAATTCTTCTGAGCACAGCAATACCCCATATGTGGTAATAAGCTGCTGTTTGGACACATGGCAGGGCTAAGAAAGGAAGGAGTGCCATTTGACTTTTGGAGCTCAAGTTTTGCAAGAATGGTTTGCGGCGCCATGTCGCATTTGCAAAGCCCCTGAGGGACCAAAACAGTGGAAACTCCCCAAAAGTGACCCTATTTGGGAAACTACACCCCTCCAGGTATAGTGAGCATTTTGACCCCACTGTTTTTTGCTGAATTTATTAGAATTAGGCAGTGAAAATTAAAATCTAAATTTTTTCCACTACAATGTTGAATTTTTTCATTTTGACAACGAATAAAGGAGAAAAATCACCACAGCAATTGTAAATCAATTTTGTCCCGAATACGTAAATACCCCATATATGGTCATAAACTGCTGTTTGAAAACACAGCAGGGCTCAGAATGGCAAGAGCACAACATGGCATTCGAATTTTGCTTGATTGGGTTTTAGGCGCAATATTGCATTTGCAGAGCCCCTGAGGTACCAGTACAGTAAAAACAAAGTAGAAGTGACTCAATTTTGGAAACTACACCCCTCAGGGCATTCATCTCGGGGTGTAGTGAACATTTTGACCCCAGAGGTGTTTCAAACACATTATTAGAATTAGGCAGTGAAAATGAAAACTTACATTTTTTCCAAAAATATGTTGTTTTAGCTCCCAATTTTTTATTTTCACAAGAGTAATAGGAAAAAAAGCCCCACACACTCAATTTCTCTTGAGTACAGCAGAGCTCAAAATGGAAGGAGCGCCATTTGGCTTTTAGAGCGCAGATTTTGCTGGATTGGAGTGCGGGCCCCATGTCGCATTTGCAGAGCTCCCTTAGGTACCAGAGTACAGTGAAAAACCCAGAAAAGAGACCCTATTTTGGAAACTATACCCCTCAAGGCATTTATCATTTGCCTGGACATATGACAGGGCTTAGGAGTGAAAGAGCACAATGCGCATGTGAGGCCTATTTTAGTGATTTTTGCAGCATTGGCCCACAATTGCAGGGCTCTGAGGTCAAATACTAAAACAAACTACAAAGTAGTGACCCCCATTTTGGAAACTGCATTTTTAAGGGATGTAGTGAGGATTTTGACCCCACACATTTTTTTATATATTAGAAATGAATGCTCAGCGGATGGTGCATTTTAGTTTACAATATGTTGTGCCCAGTTCGTGCCACTGAAGACAAATACCTCATAAACTGTTAAGTGTGTTCTCCCGGGTATGGCGAGGCCATATATGTGGAAGTTAACTGCTGTTTGGGCACGCTGTAGGGTGCAAAAGGGAGGAGAGCCGATTTAGCTTGGTAGTAGTTTCTGTTTGGGGTTTTGCTGGTATTTCAGTTTATAATGTGGGGGCATAGGTCAGCTGTGCGGAGTACATCAGGTTATAATAAGAGGGTACGATAATGGGGTAAATAAATAATATTTCGTCGATATTTGGCCAGTGTCGCACTGATAAATAATGCCCAAACTTGGTGCCCAATCTTTTCCGCTTTTGGGACGTGTGCACATTTTGTGAGCCAGAACTTTCTTATTTTTTCCCCTCCGGAGCTGTGTGAGGGCTTATTTTTTGCGGGACAATCTTTAGTTTTCATTGGTTTGGTACAATTTTGGGGTACATGTGATTTTTTGATCACTTTTTACCAAGGTGACCAAAAACCAGCAATTCTGATGTTTTTTATTCCTTTTTTTTTACGGCTTTCACCGTGCGCTATAAATTACATTTTACTTTATTCTGCAGGTTGATATGATTACGACGATACCATATGTATATAGTTTTTTTTTTATGTATTGCAGCGTTTGCACAATAAAATCACTTTTTTTTTAAATCATTTATTTTTTTGTATCACCATATTCTGAGAGCCATAACTTTTTTATTTTTTCGTCAAAAAAACTGTGGGAGGTCTTGTTTTTTGCGGGACGGGCTGTAGTTTTAAATGGTACAATTTTGGGGAACATGCAACTTTTTAATCACTTTTTATTCTGTTTTGGGAGGGATGGTGACAAAAAAACAGCGATTCTGGAATTGTTTTTTATTTAATTTTTTTACGGTATTCATAGTGCGGTTAAAATAACATGATATTTTTATAGTTCGGGTGGTTACTCATGCGGCAATACAAAATATGTGTACCGTATTTTTCGGACTATAAGACGCACCTGACCATAAGACGCACCCAGGTTTTAGACAACAGAAAATAGGAAAAAAATAATTTGTTAAAAAATAATTTATTCTGTTTCACCACATTCTGAGAGCCAAAACTTTTTTTTATATTTTTTTTATCGTTGTGCTTGGGGAAAAATGGGAAAAGTTTTTTTTTTTTACACTGCTAAAAATGTATCTAATATTTTAATTTTTTTTTTACACATTTTATTAGTTCCCCTAGGGGACTTGAACCAGCGGCCACTTGGTTACATGTGGAGTTACTGAAACAGCGTAACTACGCTGTTTCCCTAACTCCCATAGTAGTAAATGGCAGTTACGAAAGCAGCGTAGCATGCGAGCTACTCTGTTTCCGTAACTACTGTTCAGTTCTATGGGTGTTACAGAAACAGCGTAGCTCTGCGATTTACGCTGTTTCAGTAACTCCACATGTAATCAAATGGCCGAGAGCGCACAGAAAGCTATAACGGGATTTAGGGGGCCCCGTTCTAGAGATAGGTGCGGGTCCCAGGGGTGGGACCTGCATCTATTTGACATTTATGACATATCCTGTGGATATGTCATAAATGTCCTTCATAGAAAAACCCCTATAAATGCCACGGTCGCTATTGACCACGGCATTTTACTAGTTAAAGGGGTTTGCCATAAAACACATGTATCCCCTATCCACAGAATAGGGGCTACATGTGAGATCGCTGGGGGGCCGACCGCTGGGACCCCCAGCAATTAGGAGAACAGGGGAGCGAAAGTCACCCAGAGCACTACATGAGAAGCCTGGACTTCCGGGTTCTGTGTCCGGCTTATCTGTTCCGCAGCTCCATAGAGATCAATGGAGAGCCGCTCACGCATGTGCAGAAGAATCCCATTGATCTCTATGAAACTGCCGGACACAGAACGCGGAAGTCACAGCTTCTCTTGGTAAATTTCAGTCCCTGTTCTCCTTATCGATCACACATGTATCCCCTATCCTGTGGATAGGGGATACATGTGTTTTATGGCACAAGTCCTTTAAACTGCCAGGAAAAGCGAAATTGCTGTTCCTTGCCGTTAGAGCAGCGTGTCTGAAGCTGACACCTGCAGTGTATGGAGCGGGCTCAGTGCGTGAGCCCGCTCCATACATCACCCCCCTCCAGCTCCATGATGTGCCGGAACGTCATGGGTCGGGAAGGGGTTAAGTAATGAAGCGGTCATGGTGTCCGGTGCTGCCGGGTCCCTTGACTGCGGACTATAAGACGCAGGGACTGTTTAGCAAGAATAAATCTGCGTCTTATAGTCCGAAAAATACGGTACTTTTATTATGGAAAAATTGTCCCACTAGGGGACTTGAAGGCATAAAGCCCTGATCGCTATTCTAATATACTACAGTACCTACATAGTGCAGTGTATTAGAGCTTTCAGATATTCACTGACAGCAAGCCTAATAGGCTTCGCCTCCGGGTGGGGCCTAATAGGCTTCCGTACTAGGCTGACCATAAGGCCATTGTTAGGCTAGGTTGTCATATTGCAACGGCAACCAATGGGTGCGATCTAACCACCTAGATGCAGCGATCACTTTTGATTGCTGCATCTAAAGGGTTAATCCGTCGGATCGGAGGCTACCTCCAGTCCTGGCCATTACAGTAGGGTGGCAGCTGTGACAAACAGCTTCTGAGCCCGCACCCCAATTTCTTGGCCCTGACAGCAAGCCTTTTAGGCCGCACCTCCGGTTGCCATGGTAACTATCGGCATCCCTGCGACTGTGTCGCAAGGGTGCCAATAGGCTAGAAACCACCTAGATGCAGCGATCGCTTTGAGGGGTTGATCGGCTGGATCGGAGGCTAGCTCCAGTCCTGGCCGTTACAGCGGGGTGTCAGCTGTAATATACAGCCGACACCCAAGAGTGATGGTGCTGGCTCAGCTTCTGAGACAGCTCCATCACCATCATGTACAGTTACGTGGGAAAGCACTAACACACTAGCACCCCCCGACGAAACTGTACGTGATTTTGTGGGAAGGGGTTAAACACTGCACTATTCAATACAGTTGAGGCAAGGTTATCCCAACATTTACCAGGCAAACATATGGACATTATTTTGGCATATGTTTGGCTATTGAATTCTGTGGACACATTAGACTTATACAAAGTTATATAGTCAGAATGGTAGAAAAATGTCCATCGACTTCAACTAGGGGAAGGGAAATTATAACTTTCTATAAGATAATCAACTTCAATAAAATCCATGAATACATGGCAAAGCAAAAATGGAAATGTTTCCGTCATGCCGGGCCTCTGCCAACTTGAGCTTTCCCCAAGACATATTTCTAATAATATTTATGTTGAATCAAACAGTCAGTGAAATAAATAACATAATAACTTTATTCTGCCGGTCGTTACCATTGCGGGGATGCCAAATTTATATAGTTTTTTTTATGTTTTACTACTTTTACACAGTAAAAACACTTTTTTTTAAAAATTATTTGTTTTTGTGTCGCCATATTTTAGAAGTCATAACTTTTTTATTATTCCGCCGATGCAGCTGTATGAGTGTATTGTTTTTTATTTAATTTTTTTACGACGGCCAACGTGCAGGTTAAATAATGTAATTGTTTTATAGTTGGGGTTGTTACGGACGCGGCGATACAAAATATGTGTAACTTTTTACTTTTTTTTACTTTTTTCATAATAAAGTAATTTCTAAGGGGAAAAAGTGGGTTCTGAATTTTTTTTATACTTGGGACTTTTATTTATTTATTTCAAACTTTATTAAACATTTTTAACTTTTGATAGTTTTTATAATACACTGCAATACTCATGTATTGCATTGTATTATTGCCTGTTAGTGTAAAACCGACAGACATCTGTTAGGTCATGCCTAGAGGCAGGCCTTGGGGCCTTTGTTAGGCACTCGGCTGCCATAGAAACAATTGACACCCCGCCATTGCATCGCGGGATGCCAGTGAGATAAGAGAGGGAGCCCCCTCCCTCTAGACCCACTCAGATGTGACGCTCGCTATTGAGCTCCTCATCTGAGGGGTTAAATATGATCGGAGACCATCGCTAGTGGTCTCCAATTGTTGCCCGGAAGCCTGAGGCTGTTCGCAACAGCCTTGGTTTCAGGAGCTACCTGCCCGATGCGGGAAAAGTTCTTCTGAAGTGCTGCTGTGAAAAGACGACGCTTCAGAAGAACTACCCTGAACGGTCGCCGTAAAAATGCGGTCGTTAAGGGGTTAAAGAACTTCATAGCTCAGAGATTCACACTTGTTAAGGCTCACTGCACACGGACATAGCCATAATATAGCCATAATCCCGATTCGTGATGGCAGCTACGGCAGACAGTCACCCGCATTTGCGGACTGTGCTCCCATTATAAAGCATGCACGGTACGTAAAATAAAAAAATAGGACACGTCCTATTTTTTGCTGATGCTTTCTACAGCCCGGACACCTTCCCGTAAATATACAGTAAGGTGTCCGTGGGCAATAGAAAGGTATGGGGCCGTACTTTGATCAAAATTATGGTCGTGTGCGTGGGGCCTAACTCCGAGACTATGACTGGCTTTTCCGCCTCATATGCTTCACTAAGAATGAGAAAATATTGCAGGAAGAAATGCAGGTGCAGAGTCAAAACTGATTTGTTAAAGGGGTTGTATAAGATTTTTAAAAAAAAACAAAAAAAAACAGAATGATAAAAACAGCGCAATTCAGTCCCAGTAACTTGAATGGAGCTGATCTGCAAGACCAGATAATACTCTGTTAAAGGGAATGTGTTGCTAGAAAATCATAATATTTTTTTTTTCAGTTATTCAGTTTTACAATTATTATTTAAGTGATTTCACATTGTTTTATGTTTTTTAATTTTTTCACAAGTCAGGAAATACAGCAGACAGTAATACACGAACATAATACATACAAACATAATACACACGAACATACATGAACATAAATTACCTGCTCATGCCGCCACCTCCACTAGTCGACGCTCCTCTTCCTTGCACTTTCGCTTCGTTGAACATATGGCCGGAAGCCGCGGCCGGAAGTCGTTATCTTACTATCCGGCAGCGGCTTCCGGTCCACATGAAAATGGCACCGGATTTCGCTCTACGAACGAGCTTCGTTTTGGTCTGTGTGGGAGCGGCGCATGCGCCATTCCCACACAGACGGCGCATGCAACTGCGAATGGAACGGCATCCGTTCGCATTCTCTATGGGGTTGTATGTGCCGTATTCCATCTCTGTATGTGTCGTTAATCGACACATACAGAGATGAAAAAAAAAATGGCAGCCCCCATAGAAAAGTAAAAGTCAGAAAACATAAAAATGTAAAACATGAGAACACAATTTAATAAAATGTTTGAAAATATTACATTAAAAGCAATATTATAAAAAAAAAAATTCATGACACCTTCCCTTTAATAAACTTTACAGTAAAAAACACTAATATAGTCTATTATACTATGACCACTATAGAAATATTGTACAAGACTGTTAAGTGTAGAAAACTAAAATCCAACCACTTGGATATGTCTTAGATTGGGAGAGAATGGCATCTAGTCTGTGATTGACTAAGTAAATTACTGCCATATGATAAAAAAATACTTTTTATATTTATTAATAAATAATAAATTAATATTATTATTTTTTTACAAAACGTTTGCAGGTACTACTGCCATGTGACTACCACTACCACAATACTGCATCTACGACAACAACTCCAGTGTCACAGGTATTACTTCTACATTCAGTGTCAATATAACTACAAGCACTATTTCTGTCACTGCTCTTGTTACTGCTCCCGCATAACTAATGATGCTGACCACTCTTATGTCACTTTTACTATCACTACTACAACTGCAGTACCTTGACACTATTATCTCATATCTTAAAGGTATTGTCCAGTCTTGTGTACTAATCATTGTATAATGAAAAGTCATTCAACTCTGCAATGTTCATTGTAATGTAAGGTGGTTAAATTCCTCACCGTTTTTATGATCTCTGCTTGCTGTCAGTTAATGGAAACATTCATCCCTACATTTAGAGGCTGAACTTATGTACAGATCTAATACTTCTAACAGCTGACAATTTGTAACACTATATCCAGTATAGACGGTTCTCTATAAGCTAAACTGCCTAGATGACAGAATAATAGCTCTTATCTACGCTAATACAATGTCCTCAGGAAAGGAGAAATACATTATATGGACAAAAGTATTGGGGCATCTACACATTACACCTACATACAGTAGCTTTTATGACATACCATTCTAAATCCATAAGCATTATTATAAAGTTCACTGGAACGAAGGGTCCTAGGTCAACCCCTGAAAAACAACCCCATAGCATTATCCCTCCTCCACCAAACTTTACATTTGGCACAATCTAGTCAGGCAGGTAACGTTCTCCTGGCATTTACCGAACCCAGACTCATTCATCAGACTGCCAGATAGAGAAGCGTGATTCATCACTCCACAGAACACGTTTCCATTGCTCCAGAGTCCAGTGGCGGCATGCTTTACACCACTCCATCAGATGCTTGGCATTGTGCTTGGTGATGTAAGGCTGGCATTCAGCTGCTCGCCCATGGAAATGCATGACATAAAGGACTCGGCGCACAGTTTTTATGCTGATGTTAATGACAGAGGAGGTTTGGAGCTCTGCAGATATTGAGTCAGCAGAGCGTTGGTGACTTTTATGCACTATGTGTCTCAGCACTCGGTAACCCCGCTCTGTAACTTTATGTGGTCTCCACTTTGTGGCTGAGTTTCTGTGGCTCTACATTGCAATAATACGACTCACACTTAATAGTGGAATATCTAGGAGGGAAGAAATTTCATGAACTGACTTGTTACAACGGTGGCGTCCTATTACAGTACCATGCTGGAACTCAGTGATATCTTTACAACGACCCATTCTTTTCACAAATGTTTGTAACTACGGATTTACACGAACGTGTAATACATCCGTGCAACGCGCGTGTTTTTCACGCGCGTCGCACGGACCTATATTAGTCTATGAGGCTGTGCGGACTGTCAGTGATTTTTATCGCAGCCTCAGTCCGCTGCGTAAAACTCACGACAGGTCCTATATTTTGGCGTTTTTCGCGCATCACGCACCCATTGAAGTCAATGGGTGCGTGAAAATCAATCACGCGCGCCACACGGAAGCACTTCCGTGGGACGCGCGTGATTCGAGCAACAGCAGTCAAAAGTATGTTTGCAAACAGAAAAGCACCACGAGCTTTTCTGTTTACAAACATATAAGCAGAGTGTCATAATTATGGCCGCTGCGCGAAAATCACGCAGCCGCGCATCCTATGTGATGACTCACGGAGCTGTTAAGTGCCTTTTGCGCACGCAAAACGCTGCGTTTTTTGCATGCACAAAAACGCACACACTCGTGTAAATCTGCCCTAAAGGCGACTGCATGGCGAGGTGCTGGATTTTATACATCTGTGACAAAGGGACTGAATGAAACACCTGAATTCAATGATAAAGAGATGTGTCCCAATACTTTTCTCCATATAGTGTATATTTGCGGATGGTGTATTTAGCTCACATAGAATTGCCTAGGCTGCATAGAATTCAGTTACCCCTTTGCTGTGAGAAATATCAGGTCTGCACAAGTTTTCAGCTTATACATGTAAGCAAGTAGGACATTTATTAGAATTTTTGGTTTATTTTCTAATGTTCCTTTAAGCCAGCCATACATTTCCCAATTCTTTGACATCACCAGCACAGTAGGGTCTAAACCATAACATCTTTATGAGAAAAGTGACTAGATTGACTAATTGCATAAATATTTTCTAAAAATATAATGAAATATTTTTGCACAACATAGAACTGGAACCTATGCAGGATGTAAGAGCGTAATATAACATATTCATCAATGTGATATACTATTTCTTCACCTAACAAAAAAGGTGCACACAAATTACAGGCTACAATTCTTTTGCCTATATGGTAAGTCATGTTCTGTGGTAGTTCAATAGTTGGATACAACTAATAGACCTACAAAGGGACAACTTTAAACAATCCTCCAATGCACACAGGTAATGATAACATTCATTTTCAACGTAGGCCAAAAAAACTATGATTTCTGTATTATTAGTCTGGACATCTAGTGGTCGACATGAAAACTGCAGGACAAATATGACAAAAAAATACCGCTAACATTCTTTATGAACCAATACACCGAAACCTCTTTGAGACTACCGCCCAAAATAACTTTGCAAAGTGGTTTTGTAGGAGAATGTTATTCCCAAAGAAGATGTCTAGTCTGCATAGTTTAAAATCTGACATAGGAAATCTGATCTGGATAAGGGGGTGGTCTTATTAAAGAGGTCGTCCTTTGAAAAGCTTTTACTGTACTATTTTTTAACAAAATATAATTTAAAAAATTGCCACTTTCTGCCAACAGTTTCCCTTTAAAACCAGGAGAATAAACAAAATGTCAAAGATGGGAGAGGGTGTCCATGGATGTGTAATGGAATAACCAGTTGACCAATTCCCAGGGTGGAAGTTTATGGAATTGCTAGTTGAGCGATCCCCCAAAGGCTGCTGGAGACTGTCAGGAAAGAGTGTGCAAATAAATCCGCAACCCCCCCGTCACAACTCTGATCAACAGGACCTAAGGCTACTTTATGGTTTAGTGTTGGATAAGAGGTGCAATGCAGGCAATACCAAAGCAGATAACAAGACAGCCCAAGGGTAAACAGAAAGTCCAATTCGCAAAGCTAGTGGATATCAGGGATTGCAGAGGTCAAAACCAGTCGGGAGCAGATAGTTCAAATCAGCTGCAAAGGGTAATTCGGAGACAAGCCAAGGTCAAGTTCCAAAAAGGGCAAATAGTCAAAGGTACAGAGTATATGTAATGACGGGGTAGGGAGACAGACAGGTGAGCCCTAATCTACCCGCCACTCAGTCCCTGCCTACTTGCATGACCCGTCCTAGGCAATGGCGTACAACTGGGCGACGGTCCCTACGCTTAATACGTGCATGACAGACAAACAGACAAGGGTACACAGAAGCTAAGGGAAATGGGGCAGTTGCCCACGGCAATACCGTGAGCAACAAGAGTAGTGAACGAGCCGAGTCAAACCAGGAGTGTACGAGGTACCAAAAACGCAGAGCAGGAGCGTATTCAGTAAAGCCAGGGTCAAAATGAAGCAGAGGTCAATAGTAATGGCAGGAACAGCAGAGCCAGGAAACAAGATAGAATCACAGGCAAAGACAAGCAGGAAATTAAGATATAAATAGACCGAGGGCGGGAGCTAGAACCGTCTGGCCAGGCTGTGATAGGTTCTCCCACTCCTCAGCCTACCAGCCTGAGTGGTAGCAGATCGAGTCACTCTATCAGACCTAGGAGCAACTGCAGACTGATTAACCACGGGCGTCGACACAGAAGCTGTGTCAGGCAAATCCTTTACAGTACCCCCCCCCCCTTTTATTAGGGGCCACTGAACCCTTTCTAGGTGGACCTGGCTTATTGGGGTACCGAAGATGGATTCTCCTGAGCAATACCCCAGCGTGAACATCCCGGGCGGGTACCCAAGTCCTCTCCTCAGGCCCGTATCCTCTCCAATGGACCAGGTACTGGAGGGAGCCTTGGACCATCCTGCTGTCCACAATCTTGGCCACCTCTAATTCTACCCCCTCAGGGGTGAGAACAGGGACCGGAGGTTTCCTCGAGGTAACCAAGGACGGGGAGCTGCGTTTCAGGAGGAAGGCATGAAACACGTTGTGTATTTGAAAAGACAGGGGTAACTCCAGCCGGAAGGAGACAGGGTTAAGGACCTCAATGACCTTGTACGGCCCTATATACCGGGGAGCAAATTTTTGGGACGGAACTTTAAGGCGCAAATTTTTAGAAGACAGCCACACCAGATCCCGACCACAAACAAGGGGTTAGCAGAACGTCTTCTATCTGCCTGAGTCTTTTGTATGCTCTGGGACGCCTCTAGGTTCTTCTGAACCTGGGCCCAGACTGTGCACAGTTCCCGATGAACGACATCTACCTCGGGATTGTTGGAACCACCAGGTGAAACGGAGGAAAACCGTGGATTAAACCCAAAATTACAGAAAAAGGGGAAGACCCCTGACGAGTTACTGACCCGGTTATTAAGGGAAAATTTCATCAAGGGGAATGAAGGAGACCCAATCATATTGACAGTCAGAAATAAAACACCTTAAATATTGTTCTAGGGACTGATTAGTCCTCTCAGTTTGGCCATTAGTTTCAGGATGGAAAGCCGAGGAGAAGGACAGATCAATCTCCAACTTTTTACAGAAAGCTCTCCAAAACAATGAAACAAATTGTACCCCTCTGTCAGAAACAATATTGACAGGAACCCCATGGAGACGCAGGATGTGTTTGACAAACAAGGTAGCTAACGTCTTGGCATTGGGTAGTTTCTTGAGGGGCATAAAGTGGCACATCTTACTAAAGCGGTCTACTACAACCGACACCACCGACTTGCCTTGAGATGGAGGCAGATCGGTGATAAAATCCAAGGAGATATGGGTCCAAGGTCTCTGGGGAATGGGCAAAGAACATAGTAAGCCCGCTGGTCGGGACCTGGGAGTCTTGGACCTAGCACAAATTTCACAAGCGGCGACGTAGGCCTTAACGTCTTTAGGCAAGCCAGGCCACCAATAGTTTCTAGAAATTAGGCGCTTGGTACCCAGGATGCCTGGATGGCCAGATAGCGCAGTCATGATTTTCCCTGAGTAGCCTTAGCCGGAGTTGCAGGGGAACAAACAGCTTATTCTCAGGAAGGTTCCTGGGAGCTGAACCTTGATCAGCCTCAATTTCGGAGACTAAGTCAGAATCAATAGAGGATATTATTATACCTGGGGGCAAAATACAAGCAGGATCTTCCGCCGAAGGAGGGCTGGCCATGAAGCTACGCGACAGTGCATCAGCTTTGATATTTTTAGACCCAGCCCTATAGGTGACCACAAAGTTGAATCTAGTAAAAAACAACGCCCATCGAGCTTGTCTCGGTTTTAGCCTCCGGGCAGATTCTAGGAAGACCAGATTCTTGTGGTCGGTAAGGACTGTTACCTGGTGCCTAGCCCCCTCCAAGAAGTAGCGCCACTCTTCAAATGCCCATTTAATGGCTAAGACTTTGCGGTTGCCCACGTCATAGTTACTCTCAGTGGGCGAGAACTTCCTGGAGAGGTAGGCACAGGGACGGAGATGGGTGAGGGACCTGGTACCCTGGGACAAGACAGCACCCACTCCCACCTCGGAGGGGTCAACCTCCACGATGAATGGCTCCATTTGGTTAGGCTGAATCAGCACTGGGGCAGAGATAAAGCACTTCTTAAGGATATCAAAAGCCTGGACCGCCTCCGGAGGCCAGTGGAGGAGATCAGCACCCTTGCGAGTAAGATCCGTAAGAGGCTTAGCGATGACCGAGAAGTTAGCAATAAATCTCCTGTAATAATTACCAAACCCCAGGAATTACTGTAACGCCTTCAGGGAGGCAGGTTGGACCCATTCAGCCACAGCCTGAACCTTGGCAAGGTCCACGCGGAATTCATTAGTAGTGAGGATTTGACCCAAAAATGGTATCTCCTGCACCCCAAACACACATTTTTCGTGTTTAGCAAACAGTTTGTTTTCCCTAAGGGCCTGGAGCACCTTCCTGACATGCTCAATGTGGGAGGACCAGTCCTTGGAAAACACAAGTATGTCATCAAGGTACACTACAAGAAATACCCCCAGATAGTCTCTTAGAATCTCATTTATGAAATTCTGGAAGACCACGGGAGCATTACACAACCCAAAGGGCATGACGAGGTATTCGAAATGACCTTCAGGCGTGTTAAATGCAGTCTTTCACTCATCCCCTTCTCTGACTCGGATAAGGTTATAAGCCCCCCGAAGATCAAACTTAGAGAACCATTGGGCCCCCTGAACCTTATTGAAGAGATCAGGAATCAAAGGAAGGGGATACTGGTTCCTTACAGTGACCTTATTCAAGTTTCGGTAATAGATGCACGGCCTAAGACCACCATCCTTCTTCCCTACGAAGAAGAAGCCAGCACCTACCGGAGAAGTATAGGGGCGAATGTAACCCTTGGCCAGGCTTTCCTGGATATATTCTCTCATGGCCTCATGTTCGGGATAAGAGAGATTAAATATCCTACTCTTAGGGAGCTTAGCTCCTTGTACCAAATCGATAGCGCAATCGTATTCTCTATGAGGAGGTAACACTTCGGAGGCCTTTTTAGAAAAAACATCAGCAAAGTATTGAATAACTCAGGTAGAGTGTTCACCTCCTCAGGGAGAGAAATAAAATGAACAGAAAAACAGGACGTCATGCATTCATTACCCCATTTAGTAAGATCCCCAGTACTCCAGTTAAACGTGGGATTATGCATCTGCAACCAGGGATGGCCTAAAACCAAATCGGACGATAATCCCTGCATCACCAGTACAGAACACTGCTCCAAATGATGGAGCCAACAATGAGTTCAAAAACAGGGGTATGCTGCGTAAAATAACCATTAGCAAGTGGGGTGGAGTCGATACCCACTACCGGGACAGGTTTAGGCAAATCAATCAATGGCATAGCTAGAGACATAGGAAATTCCACAGACATAATATTAGCAGAAGAACCTGACTCCACAAAGGCACTGCCGGTGGCAGAACTACCCTCAAAAGAGACCTGAAAGGGAAGCAAGATCTTATTAGGTTTCATATTTACGGGAAATACCAGTGCGCCCAAGCGACCTACCCGATGGTAACTTAGGCGCAGAAGTTTTCCGGCTGGAGTATTCTTACGCCTACTACAGTCATTCACTTGATGCTTGTCATCAGCACAGTAGAAGCAGAGACCATTCTTCCTGCGGAGCTCTCTACGTTGTTGGGGAGACATGGAGGCCCCGAGTTGCATTGGTTCATCCGAGTTTTCCGTGGAAGAACGAACTAACGGAACCTCTGGAGCCATCATGGGGGAGCCAGAGGAGAAGGCACAAAAACATTCAAGTCGTCGTTCCCTGAGACGTCGGTCATGACGTACCGCTAAAGCCATAACCTGATCTAGAGAGTCAGAAGAGGGATAGCTAACTAACAGGTCTCTCAGGGCGTTCGACAGACCCAATCTAAACTGGCACCTCAAGGCAGGGTCATTCCAGCGAGAAGCTACACACCACTTCCTAAAGTCAGAACAGTACTCTTCAACGGGTCTCTTACCCTGACGTAAGGTCACCAGCTGACTCTCGGCAAAGGCAGTCTTGTCAGTCTCGTCATAGATGAAAAAAGGTCAACAGAGGAAAGTTGAGGGGCGTCAGGAGCCAAGGAGAAGGCCCATTCTAGGGGGCTGTCATGGAGAAGGGAGACAATAATACCCACTCGCTGGCTCTCAGAACCTGAGGAGTGGGGCCTTAGACGGAAATAGAGTCTACAACTCTCCCGAAAGGAGAAAAAGGTCTTCCGGTCCCCTGAGAACTGGTCAGACAACTTGAGATGGGGTTCAAGAGGCGAGGTGGAGGGCACTAGCTGGTTAGCATCACGCTGGTCGCACCTCTGAGCCAGGGCTTGGACCTGTAGGGAGAGACTCTGCATTTGCTAAGCCAGGGTCTCAAGGGGGTCCATAGTAGTAGGAAAAGGGGTAGAAAAGGTATATGGGCCTGTGATTATGTAATGACGGGGTAGGAGGACAGACAGGTGAGCCCTAATCTACCCGCCACTCAGTCCCTGCCTACTTGCACGACCCATCCTAGGCAACGGCGTACAACTGGGCGACGGTCCCTACGCTTAATACGTGCACGACAGACAAACAGACAATGGTACACAGAAGCTAAGGGAAATGGGGCAGTTGCCCACAGCAACACCGTGAGCAACAAGAGTAATGAACGAGCCGAGTCAAACCAGGAGTGTATGAGGTACCAAACGCAGAGCAGGAGCGTAGTCAGTAAAGCCAGGGTCAAAATGAAGCAGAGGTCAATAGTAATGGCAGGAACAGCAGAGCCAGGAAACAAGATAGAATCACAGGCAAAGACAAGCAGGAAATGAAGGTATAAATAGACCGAGGGCGGGAGCTAGAACCATCTGGCCAGGCTGTGATAGGTTCTCCCACTCCTCAGCCTACCAGCCTGAGTGGTAGCAGATCGAGTGACTCTATCAGGCCTAGGAGCAG
The DNA here is from genome assembly GCF_050947455.1 of Rhinoderma darwinii. Lineage (NCBI taxonomy): Eukaryota > Metazoa > Chordata > Amphibia > Anura > Rhinodermatidae > Rhinoderma > Rhinoderma darwinii. Next base: position 553,438,377 of record NC_134687.1, on the reverse strand, counting down.
ATGCAGACTGATTAACCACGGGCGTCGACACAGAAACTGGGTCAGGCAAATCCTTTACAGTATAGTCAGTAGATTGATCAAACACATGGAGACAAGGAAAATCAGAAGCAAAGAAAACAGAACCAACCCAGATTTAAATACTCCACCCTTCAATCTGATTGGAAGAAGACAGAGTAGTGTAATAGGCTCAACAACTAAAACCAGAACCGCCCAGAAGCTGGCAATCTTAAAGGGACGGATGTTTCCTAACAGTACCCCCCTTTCTACGAGGGGCCACCGGTCCCTTAAACCTCGGTCTAGGTTTCAAAGGAAACTTCAGATGAAAGACTTTAACTAAACAGTTAGCATGTACTGAATAGGCAGGAACCCAAGTTCGCTCTTCTGGCCCATACCCCTTCCAGTGTACTAAGTACTGGAAACCCTTCTGGAATCCACAATCCTCTGAACCTCAAGCTCCATATCTCCATCTACCTGAACTGGAGGAGGAGGTTTCTTGAGTGGATTAGATGGTAAAAAAAAAAATTTAAGGAGAGATTTGTGAAAAACTTCATGAATTTTAAAAGCCGGACAAAGAGCCAGACGAAAAGACACAGGGCTAATAACTTCAACAATTTCATATGGACCAATAAACCTAGGAGAAAACTTACGAGACGATAATTTCAGTCGCAGCTCTTAGTAGAAAGCCACACCTTTTGACCCCCACTAAATACAAGACCCAAGTTTCTTGTCAGCATTTTTCTTTTGAATAACTTGGGAGTTCTTTAGGTTAAATTGAACCTGAGCCCAAACTGTGCACAGTTTATTTGATTCAACTTCCATCTCAGGGTTATCACTAGAACAGGCGGAAAAATGAACCAAACTGAGGATGAAAACCATAATTACAGGAAAACGGCAAGGTATCAAGAGAAACATGATCACGATTATTTATAGCAAATTCTGCTAGTGGAAGATATGAGACCCATTCAGCCTAATTATCCGCAACATAGCACCTAAGATATTGTTCTATGGTTTGACTATAGCGTTTGCTTTGACCATTAGTCCCAGGGTGAAAAGCAGAAGAGAACGATAACTGTACACCAAGTTTCTTACAGAAGGCTCTCCAGAAGTTACCCACAACTTGTACACCACTATCAGAGACAATATATTCTGGAATACCATGCAGACGGACTACCAGATCAATAAAAAATTTAGACAGAGTTTTGGAACCAGGAAGTTGAAGCAAAGGAATGAAATTACACATTTTACTGAACCAGCCCACCAAAACCCAAATGACAGTTTTCCCTTCAGAGGAAAGTGATAAAATCCATAGACAGATGAGATGAAGGTTTCTTCGGAACAGACAATGGAAGTAGTTCACACATAGGACGAACTCGAGGAGTCTTAGCGTGAGCGCAGACATCACAAGCAGAGACATAGGAACTCACATCACGAGACAAAGACGGCCACCAGTAGAGCCGTGAGACTAATTTTTTAGTACCGAAAAATCCCTGAATGGCCACACAAAACAGAATCAAGTAACTCATTGAGCAATCGAAATCTGAACAGAGGAGGGACAAATAACCTTCCAGCAGGAGTGTTTTGCAGAGCGAGTTGCTGAAATTTTTTCATCTCAGTTACAAGATCAGGTGATATTGCAAAAACCACTATCCCCTTAGATAAAATAGGTTCAGGATGAATGTCGAGGACCTTTGAGGAACATAAACTTCGAGATAAGGCATCGGCCCTGACATTTTTAGACCCGGGTCTGTAGGTTACAATAAAGTCAAATCTGATAAAGAACAAGGCCCAGCTAGCCTGTCTGGGATTGAGTCTTTTGGCTGATTCTAAAAAAGTCAGGTTTTTATGGTCAGTCAGTACAGTAATTTTATGTCTAGCTCCCTCTAGAAAGTGGCACAACTCTTGAAATGCCCACTTAATAGCAAGAAGCTCACGATTATCTATATCATAATTTTTCTCAGTGGTGGAAAATTTGCGAGAAAAAAAAAGCATAGGGAAGCAAATTAGTAAATATACAAGAAGATCCTTGGGACTGCACATCCCACACACCTATTTCTTAGGCATCAACCTCAACAATAAAGGGACTAGAAAGGTCCGCTTGAACAAGTACAGGCGCTTCCATAAAACACTGTTTTAAGGTTTCGAAGGCAGTGACCGCACTAGGTTTCCAATTTAGGTTCAGGTCAGAACCCACTTTCGTAAGATACGTCAAAGGTTTGCCAATGGAAGAAATATTATGAATAAATATTCGGTAATAATTAGAAAAACCCAAGAACCTCTGCAGAGCTTTTAGTGAAGTGGGTTGGACCCAATCAAGAACCGCCTGAATGTTAGTGGAGTCCATACGAAAATAATGAGGAGAAAGAACATACCCCAAGAAATTTACTTCCTGAACTCCAAAAAGAAATGTTTCAAATTTTGCGTAAAGACAATTTTCCCTCAGTACTTGAACATGAGAGGAGCAATCGGAAGAAAACTCAAGAATATCTTCCAGATACACAACCAATAAGCGTCCAATAAAATTTCTGAAAATTTCCTTAACCAGGTTCTGAAAAACCGCTGGAGCATTAGGCATGACCAAATACTCATAGTGGCCATCTGGAGTATTAAATGCTGTCTTCCACTCATCCCCTCTGCAGATACGAACCAAATTGTAGGCCCCGCGTAAATCCAATTTGAAGAACCACCTAGATCCTGAGATCTGATTAAACAGGTCCGGGATAAGTGGAAGTCTATACTGATTCTCAACGGTAATCTTATTTAATTCACGGTAGTCGATACAGGGTCTTAAACCGCCATCTTTCTTTTCAACAAAGAGAAAACCTGCATCCACCGGAGAAGTACATGGATGAATATGACCCTTACAGAGACTGTCTTTAACCCCTTCCCGACATTTGTCGTATGGATACGTCATGGAAAGCTAGTGCTTCCAGCATTTTGCCGTATCCATAGTCGGTGCCACCATCGCCGGATGTCAGCTGTATCTTACAGCTGATATCCGGCTGTAATGGCGGGGACTGAAATTAGCTTAGATCCCCACCATTAACCCCTTAAATGCAAAGCTCAAACGCGATCGCTGCATTTAAGCTGTTTGCAGCTCATCGTAACCCCAGCAATGCCCTGCAATGGCAACCGGAGGCCTAATACTGGCCTCCCGGTCTGCATAGCACGGAAGTATTCCAGGACCCGCCTGGCAGCGGAGCCTGAAAGGCTTCCATAGCAAGATGGCACCAGCTCACGAGCTGGGCCGGCATCATCAGCGGTGGATGTCAGCTGTATGTTACAGCTGACATCCACCTGTAATGGCAGGAACTGGAGCTAGCTCCTATCCCTGCCATTAACCCCTGCGATGCAGCGATTGGGTTCAGCAGCGGACCCCCGGCCTTTGATCTCCCGACTATTCCCGTACTCTGCAGGTGTATGTATATTGCTGCTTAAACGCGATTGTTTGGATTGTATTTACATCTATTTATGTCTATATGCCAATCTGCGCAAAAGTTTCATACCTAGTACCTGCTCTATAATTATTTATGCACTTTAGCATTTTGGGCGATCTTTTGACCGGTTTACTATCTGGTTGTCCTGCTGCGCTATTAGTCCGATTCCATTTTTTATCCTGTGAGGGTTATGGTATTTTATTGTGTTTAATGTTGTCTGTTTGCATTTGTCTAAATTGACATTAATAAAGGATTTTTTGTATTCATTCAATTATATGGTTGTGACTGTTTTTTCTTCTTTGGTTTAATCTTAGAGGTTGCTAGCAGATCGCCAGCCCTGCCATGCTATCAGGGCTGGCGACTGCTGCTATGGCAATAGGAGACCTAACAATGGCCTCCTGCTTTGCCATTACGAAAGCCGATTAGGCCCAGCCGGGAGGCGAAGCCTAATCGGCTTGCTGTCAGTGAATGACTGACAGATCTGATACATTGCACTACATAGGTAGTGCAATGTTTTAGAAAACATTTTTTTACAGTTGGACCTTCAAGTCCCCAAGTGGGACTTGAAAAAATGTTTTAAAACATATAATAAAAGTTTAAAGTAATAAAATCAATCGCCCTGTTCCCTTATCAATTCCTTTATTATTGAAAAAAAATAAACCATACATATTTGGTATTGCCGCGTCCGTAACCGCCTGAACTATAAAAATATTATGTTATTTATTCCATGCAGTAAACGGCGTAAAATAAACACGGAAAAAACTATACCAGAGTTTATGTTTTTTGGTCACTTTGCCCTACAAATATTGGAATAAAAAAGTTGCATGCATCCAAAAATGGTACCTAAAAAACAAGCCCTCATACAGCTCTGTCGACGAAAAAATTAAACCGTTATGGTTCTTACAACTTTGTGACAGAAAAAATACATTCTTTTTACAAAAGTAATTTTATTGTGCAAAGGTTGTAAAACATAAAAAAGTGCTAAAAAATTTGGTATTGCCAGAACCGGACTGACCTGCAGAATAAAGTTAAGATGTAGTTTATAACGCATAGTGAACGCTGTATAAAAAAAAACTATGCCAGAATTGCGTTTTTTTGTTTACCTGGGATCCCAAAAAATAGGATAAAAAGTGATCAAAAAGTCGCATTTACCCCAAAATGGTACCAATAATAAATACAGCTCATCCCGCAAAAAAACAGCCCTCATACCACTACGTCTATCAAAAAATAAAATTAGTAAAGGCTTCCATAAGTTAGAAAATAAAAAATATGCAGTTATGCCGGCCCGAGGGGAACATTTCTTCTGTTTCAAGAGGCGAATTATCAAGGCCCTAAAATTAGGGAAACAGGAAGGGTAGGGCCAAAACATATCTGTTGGAAGCGAGGGCGCCCGTATTATACCAGGACAACACTTCCCAGCAAAATTCCCCACAATGCAAAGTCGCGGAGTGTGGACCAAAAGGGGGATAAGGAAGGACATTTATCAGTGCGACCACCGGCCTGTGCAGAAAGGATTGCTTCACAGCGTAACACACATTTATGGATTATTATATTGGTTTTTTTAACCCAATTATTATACCACCTGACTATGCCCGTGATGTACTCTGCCCGGCTTACATGTGCCCCCACATTATAAACGGAAACACGAGCAATACTCAAACAAATCTACTACCAAGCAAATCCACACTCCAAAAGCCAATGGTGCTCCCTCCCCTCTGAACCCTACAGCGTGCCCAAACAGCATTTTACGTCCACATATATTGCATCGCCATACCTGGGAGAACCCTTTTAACAATTTTTGGGGTTTGTGTCTCCAGTGGCACAAGCTGGGCATGACATATTTGCCACTGAAATAGAATATCAAGGGAAAAATTTTAATTTTTACTTTGCACCATCCGCAGCGCAATCATTTATGGAAAAGACCTGTGGGGTGAAGGTGCTCACTACACCTCTTAATAAATGCCTCGAGGGGTGCAGTTTTCAAAATAGGATCACTTCTCAGGGGTTTCTTTTATTATTTCACATCAGAGCTCTGCAATTGTGAACCAATACTTTGTAAATCGCCAAATTAGGCCTCAATTTTACATGGTACTCTTTCACTCCTGAGCCCTGTCAAATGTCCAGGCAAAAGATTAGGGTCACATGTGGGGTGTTTCTAAAACCGGGAAACACAGCATAATAATTAGAGAGCTGTCTTGTTATGGTGGCACAAGCTGGGCACCACATATTGGCATATCTATGGAAAAATCCCATTTTCACTCTGCAACATCGAGTGCACACTAATTTCTGCAAAACACCTGCAGGGTTAACATGCTCACTACACCCCTAGGTGAATACCTTGAGGGGTGTAGTTTCCAAAATGTGGTCACTTCTGGGGGTTTCCACTGCTTTGGTCCCACAGGGGCTTTGCAACTGCGACATAGCGCCCAGAAACCAATCCAGTAAAATCTGCACTCCAAAGGCCAAATGGCACTCCTTCCATTCTGAGCCTTAGGCCTCATTTACACGAGCGTGTGCATTTTGCGCACGCAAAAAAACGCAGCGTTTTGCGTGCGCAAAAGGCACTTGACAGCTCCGTGTGTCATCAGTGTATGATGCGGCTAGTCGACGTCAGTCACTGTCCAGGGTGCTGAAAGAGTTAACTGATCGGCAGTAACTCTTTCAGCACCCTCGACAGTGAATTCCGATCACAATATACAACAACCTGTGAATAAAAAAAAGACGTTCATACTTACCAAGAACTTGACATCCGGCCCCACCTCCCTGGATGACGCGGCAGTCCATGCGACCTCTGCAGCCTGTGATTGGCTGCAGCCTGTGCTTGGCCTGTGATTGGCTGCAGCTGTCACTTGGACTGAATTGTCATCCCGGGAGGTCAGACTGGAGGAAGAAGCCGGGAGTTATCGGTAAGTCAGAACTTCTTTTTTTTTTTTACACGTTCATGTATATTGTGATCGGAAGTCACTGTCCAGGGTGCTGAACCAGTTTAACTCTTTCAGCACCCTGGACAGTGACTGTCTCCTGACGTCGCGTACCGGAACATTTTTTGCCGGGTTCGGTCAAAACGAGTTCGGCCGAACCCGGTGAAGTTCGGTTCGCTCATCTCTAAGATACTCCGTTTGGATGTTTGTAAACAGAAAAGCACGTGGTGCTTTTCTGTTTACATTCAGAGTTTGACAGCTCTTGCGCGAATCACGCAGTTCGCCCGGAAGTGCTTCCGTGCGACCTTCGTGGTTTTCACGCACCCATTGACTTCAATGGGTGCGTGATGCGCGAAAAACGCAGAAATTTAGAACATGTCGTGAGTTATTTTCAGCGCACTCACGCTGAGCAAAACTCACGGACTGTCTGCATGCCCCCATAGACTTGTATAGGTCCGTGCGACCCGCGTGAAAAGCACGCGCGTCGCACGGACGTATATCACGTTCGTGTAAAGGAGGCCTTACTGTGTGCCCAAAAAGCAGTTTATTACCGCATATGGGGTATTGCCGTACTCGGGAGAAATTGCTTTACAAATGTTGTGGTGCTTTTTCTCCTTTAGTCCTTGTGGAAATGAAAACAAATTAGCTAAATCTACATTCTTCTTTGAAAAAATGTAGATTTTAATTTTTACGGCCTAATTCCAATAATTTCTGCAAAAACCTGTGCAGTCAAAAAGCTCACTATACATCTAGATAATTTCCTCAATGGGTGTAGTTTCCAAAATGGGGTCACTTGGGGGTTTCCACTGTTTTGTGTCCTCAGCAGTGGCGGATTATCATTAGGGTGGTTCGGGCGGCCGCCCGGGGCCCAAGGCTCCCGGGGGCCCATGACCGGGCGAACCACACATTATCTCATGGCCCCCCTCATGCCCGGTGGGGCGTCGCTAGCATCGGAGGGGGCCCCGGTGCTAGCGGCAGCCACATTCACACATCAATGAAAACTTACTATAGTAACTGGAGCTTATAAACTACACGGGCCCCTGTTACTATAGTAATTGACAGTACTTACCCCTCCTCTTCCTGGAGTGCATCGGAGGCTCTGACGTCACAGCGCTGTGCGCAGCGAGCAGCGCAAAACGTCACGACACTTGATGGAGTGAGGACCAGCGGCCGTAGAGGTGGTAAGTTTAATTCTAGTGTCTTGCTGAAGCTGATGGTTTGGGGTCCGACACCCGGGACCCCCGCCAATCAGCTGTTTTGAAGGGGTTGCAGCCACTCGTACGAGCGCTACTTCCCCTTCATTCCGGTCACTTTCTCACACTGAATCGCCGACACGGTCGTGTCAGCGATTCACAGTGTAAGCAAGTGAGGGAAATGAAGGGGAAGAAGCATGTACGAGCAGCTGAAACCCCTTCAAAACAGCCGATTGGCGGGGGTCCCGGGTTTCTGACCCCCAACCCATCAGCTATTGATGGCCTATACTGAAGATAGGCAATCAATGTTTAGGGACTGGACAACCTTTAAAGCCTACCGTGTGTTAGGCTTAGATACAGGGCCCCATCTTATACTGCATAAGAATACTGTCAGCTGGACCCTGTATCTAAGCCTACCTTAGGCTTAGATACAGGGTCCAACAAACATTATCACACATGCACATGGGCTCTCTTCACATCACCGCTGCCCTTCCGTTGAGGGGTTCCGTCTGGTTAACCCCTCAACGGAAATGCAAATGGAAACCTTAGCTTCCGTTTGCATCACCATTGATCTCAATGGTGATGGAAACTTTGCTAAAGATTTCCGTTTGGGGGGATATTTATTTGTATCTATAGGGGGCTGTGTGTAACGCTCTCTACGGGGGGATGTGTGATATTTACAGGGGGCTGTGTGTGGCGCTATCTATGGGGGTGAGTAATATCCACAGGGGCTGTGTGTGGCACTAGGTACAGGGGGCTGTGTGTGGCACTATCTATGGGGGTGTGTAATATCTACAGGGGCTGTGTGTGGCACTAAGTACAGGGGACTGTGTGTGGCGCTATCTATGGGGGGTGTAATATCTACAGGGGGCTGTGTGTGGCACTATGTACAGAGGGCTGTGTGTGGCGCTATGTACAGGGGGCTGTGTGGGGCACTATGTACAGGGGGCTGTTTGTATGTGGTGTTTTACAGTGTGTGGTATTATTATAAGTGTTTGGTGCTATTGTACTTAGGGGTACAGTATGTGGCACCATGATAACTTTATTTTCATTTATAGGTGTGGAAATGTTGGAAAAGTGAGGAGTCGAAGACATGTGAGTGGAAAATTCTGCAGAAATCAGTCATGGCCGGGAGAAGTCGTCATGTGCTCTGGACCGGATGGAGAAGAAAAGAGGAAAAAAACTACTAGCATCTGAGACGTCGTCACATGTGAGTCACTAGATTTATAGAGAATCTGTCACCTCTCCTGACATGTTCATTATAGGAAATCCTTGTATTTCACAAAAAGTCTTTCTGCAGTCCAGGACTGATAGACAATTCCCCTTGTCAGGAGGATGTGTCCCTGCACAGTGTGATACTGTCTGTAATGACAGGGGGGTAGGGAAACAGACAGTGAGCCCTAATCTACCCACCACTCAGTCCCTGCCTACTTGCAACGACCCGCCCTAGGCGACGGGGTACAACTGGGCGACGGTCCCTACGCTCAGTAGGTGCACGACAGACAAACAGACAAGGGGACACAAGCAAAGGGAAATGGGGCAGTTGCCCACGGCAACACCGTGAGCAACAAGAGAGGTGAACGAGCCGAGTCAAACCAGGAGTGTACGAGGTACCAAACGCAGAGCAGGAGAGTAGTCAGTAAGCCAGGGTCAGTATGAAGCAAGGTCAAATAGCTAGAAGATGCAGCAAGGCCAGGAAACCACACGAAAAGAATCACAAGCAAAGGAGGAACAGGAAAGGCAGGTATAAATAGACAGAGGGCGGGAACTAGCTCCGTCTGGCCAGGCTGCGATAGGCTCTCCCACTCCTAAGCCTGCCATCCTGAGTGGTGGAAGATGGAGTCAGTCTCAGAGACATAGAACCAGGTGCAGACTGATTACCCATGGGCGTATACACAGAAGTTGTGCCTGGCAGATCCTTTACACTGTCAGTATGTAGGGACGCAGCCCTGTGACAAGGGGAATCCGTAACACCCATTTGTTAATGCTAGTTACGGCGCAGCAGGGCGGCGGTGCGCAAGGGGGGCCCAAGTTTGGGTAACAGACCAGGGCCCATGGTCTACTTAATCCGCCACTGCCCCTCAGGGGCTTTGCAAATGCGACATGGCCTCCACAAACCATTCCTGCTAAATTTGAGCACCAAAAGCCAAATGGCGCTCTTTCCCTACTAAGCCCTGCCGTGTGTCCAAACAGCCGTTTATGACTACACGTGGGCTATTGTTTTACTCGGGAGAAATTGCTTTACAAATTTTGCAATGCTTTTTCTCCTTTAGTCCTTGTGGAAATGAAAAAAAAATAGCTAAACCTACATTTTCTTTGAAAAAATTTTGATTTTAATTTTTACGGCCTAATTCCTAGAATTTCTGCAATAAACCTGTGCGGTCAAAATGCTCACTATACCCCTAGATAATTTCCATGAGGGGTGTAGTTTCCCAAATGCGGTCACTTTTGGGGGATTTCCACTGTTTTGGCACCGCAAGAGCCCTTCAAACCTGACATGGTGCCTAAAATATATTCTAATAAAAAGAAGGCCCCAAAATCCTCTAGGTGCACCTTTGCTTCTGAGGCCGGTGCTTCAGTCTATTACCACACTAGGGCCACAAGTGGGATATTTCCTAAATCTGCAAAACCTGGGCAATAAATATTGAGTTGCGTTTCTCTGGTAAAACCTTCTGTGTTACAAAAAAAATGAATTAACAATACATTTCTACAAAAAGAAATCAAATTTGTTCATTTCACCTCTACTTTGCCTTAATTCCTGTGAAACATCTAAAGGGTTAAGAAACTTTCTAAATGCTGTTTTGAATACTTTGAGGGTTGAAGTTTTTAAAATGGGGTGACTTATTGTGGGTTTCTAATATATAAGGCCCTCAAAGCCACTTCACAACTGAACTGGCCCATGTAAAAATAGCCTTTTGAAATTTTCTTGAAAATGTGAGAAATCGCTGCTAAAGTTCTAAGCCTTGTAACGTCCTAGAAAAATAAAAGGATGTTCAAAAAACAATGCCAATCTAAAGCGGACATGTGGGGGATGTTAATTAGCAACAATTTTGTGTGGTATAACTGCCTGTCTTACAAGCAGATACATTTAAATTTCGAATAATGCAAATATTTGCAATTTTTCGCGAAATATTGGTGTTTTTCACAATTAAATACTGAATGTATCGAGCAAATTTTGCCAGTAACATAAAGTCCAATGTGTCACGAGAAAACAATCTCAGAATCGCTTAGATAGGTAAAAGCATTCCGAAGTTATTACCACATAGATTGAAACATGTCTGATTTGAAAAATGAGGCTGTCAGGAAGGTCAAAAGTGGCCAAAGCAGGAAGGGGTTAATATAATCTTTCATGGCTTGTCTTTCCGGAGCAGAAAGATTATAAGCCCGCCCCTTAGGCAGCTTAGCATTAATGAGAAGGACAATGGGGCAGTCACACAGTCTATGAGGAGGGAAAGATTCACAACCAATTTCAGAAAAGACATCCTCAAAATCTTGATTTTGCAAGATACGTTAGTAGAAGGCAAAGACATGCAAGAATCATAACATTTAGAATTCCACTAAACCCCTGACGTGTCTGGTACATCGGCTTTGCAAGTAACTTACCACAATCCGACGTACCAGACACGTCTTGTAGATGAAGTGGTCACAGGAGCTGTGCTCGCTTCATCTTCAGTGGGTGTCAGCTGTAATATACAGCTGAAATCCCGCTGCAATGGCGACGATCGAAGTTACCGCCGATTGCCAACGTTTAACCCATTCAATGCGTCGGTCAATGGCGTCTGCCGCATTGAAGTGGTTGACAGAGGGAGGGGGCTTCCTCTGTACCCACCGACACCCAACTCCGTGAGTGATCCCGGGTGCCGACGGTTGCTATGACAACTAGGAAGCCTAGCAACGGCTTCCTTGTCGGACAGTTACGGAAGCTCATGGCAGGACCTAATACGCTTAACTGTCAGATGAAAAATGACAGTTACTATACACTGCACTGCACAAGTAGCACAGTGTATTGTACAGGGGATCAGAATATCAGATCTTCAAGTCCCCAAGTAAGTGTGAAAAAAAAGTGAGAAAAAAAAAGAAGTTAAGAAAAATAAATAAAAGTTTTAAGCAATAAAAAACAATAATCGCCCTGTTTTCCAAGTCCTTTATAATTAGAAAAAATGTACAAAAAATATATACATAATACATATTGGCGTGTTCGGAACGGCCTGAACTATAAAAATATTATGATATTTTTACTGCACGGTGAAAACCACAAAAAAAAAAAAAACAATGACAGAATTGTTATGGCTGTCAGAAATTGGCGACACTAAAACATCTTTTTTTTTAAAGAAGAGTATTTTTATTGTGGGAAAGTAATAAAACATAAAAAATGCTATATCAATTTGGTGTCACTGTAATTGTATTGACCCACAGAATAAAGTTAGCATGTTTTTTATGGTGCACGGTGAACACTGTAAAAAAGAAAAAACAAAACAATGCTAGAATTGCTGTTTTTTGGTTTCCTCGTCTCCCAAAAAATTTAATAAATAGTGATTCAAAAAAAAATCCCATGACCCCCAAAATGGAACCAATAAAAATTAGGGTATGTGCACACGTAGTGACCAAAAACGTCTGAAAATCCAGAGCTGTTTTCAAGAGAAAACAGACCCTGCTTTTCAGACGTTTTTTAACCAACTCGCATTTTTCGCGGCGTTTTTCGCGCCGTTTTCGCAGCATTTTTTACGTCCGTTTTTGGAGCTGTTTTTATTGGAGTCTATGAGAAAACAGCTCCAAAAACGTCCAAAGAAGTGTCCTGCACTTCTTTTGACGAGGCTGTATTTTTACGCGTCGTCGTTTGACAGCTGTCAAACGACGACGCGTAAAGAACAGGTCGTCTGCACAATACGTCGGCAAACCCATTCAAATGAATGGGCAGATGTTTGCCGACGTATTGTAGCCCTATTTTCAGACATAAAACGAGGCATAATACGCCTCGTTTACATCTGAAAATAGGTCGTGTGAACCCAGCCTTACAGCTCGTTCCACAAAAACCAAGCCTTCACACAGCTCCGGCAACGGAAAAATAAAACGTTATAACTCTCAGAACGCAATGAAGCAAAATGAAGTTAAATGACGGCCCAGACCAATTTTTTAGGTCCAGTCGTTTTTCACTAATACTCCGCACAGCTTTTATATGCCCCCACATTATAAACTGAAATACCAGTAACACCCCAAACAAAACTACTAGAAGGCAAAAGCCAAATGGCGGTCCTTCTGAGCCCGACAGTGTGCCCAAACAGCCGTTTATGACCACATATGGGGTATTACTGTATTCTGGAGAACCCACTTAACAATTTATGGGGTGGTGTCTTCAGTGGCACAAGCTGGGCACAACATATTGGTCACTGAAATGGCATATCAGCCGAAAAGTGGCAATTTTCAATCTGCAACATCCACTGTACACTAATTTCTGCAAAACACTTGCATGGTCAAAATGCTCACAATACATCTAGATGAATATTTCTTCAGGGATGTAGATTCCAAAATGGGGTGATTTTTTTGGGGCTTCCAATGTACTGGTACGTTAGCTCAATGCAACATGGTGTCACAAAACTAATTTTGTAAAATCTCCACTCCAAAAACCAAATTGCGCTCCTTCCCGTCAGAGCCTTGCTGTGTGTACAAATAGCCGTTTATGACCATATATGGGGTATTGCCTTAGTCGTGAGAAATTGCTTTACAAATGTTGGGCGGCTTTTTCTCCTTTATCCCTTGTGAAAATTTAAAAATTCAACATTTTAGTGGAAAAAATGTTGATATTCATTTTTATGGCCTAATATTAATAAATTCTGCAAAAGACCTTTGGTGTCTAAATGCTCACTATACCCCTAGATAGATTCCATAAGGTGTGTACTTTGCCAAATGGGGTCACTTTTGGGAGGCTCCTACTGTTTTGGCCTCACAGAGGCTTTTGGAATGTGACATGGCACTTGAAAACCATTCCAGTTAAATTTGAGCTCCAAATTGCACTCCTTCCCTTCTGAGCCCAGCAGTGTGTCCAAACAGCAGTTTATGAACAGTTATGGGGTATTGCCGTATTTGGGAGAAATTTATTTTCAAAGTTGGGGTGCATTTTCTCCTTTTTTCCTTGTAAAAATTAAAAATGTCCAAGTTTTATCGTAACAAATGGAGCTTTTCAATCTCATGTCCTAATTCCACTAAATTCATAGAAAAAAAATGATGCAAACATATGGGAAATGTAAACTAGTAAGTATTTTGTGTGGTATTACCATCTGTTTTACAAGCAGATACATTTCAATTTAGAAAATCGATCATTTTTGAACAGTTTTTCCACAAATAAATATTAAATTTATCGATCAAATTTTTTCACTAACATAAAGTACAATATGTCATGAGAAAACACTCTCAGAATCGTTTGGATAGGTAAAAGCATTCCAAAGTTATTACCACATAAATTGACACATGCCAGATTTGAAAAAATGTGCTTCGTCTTTAACCTCTTCCCGCGCTGCTCCGCAATAGTACGTCCTGCAGAGGGGTTAGTTCCCGCATCCAGACGTACTATTGCGGAGTAGTTGCCTGCGCACATTGTCCTAACAGACAGTGTCCGGGAACCGGGAGGTCAGCTGTCCCTGACAGCTGACACTCCAGCCTTGCCGGTCAGTGGACCATCACCGCTGATTTCGGTAATTAACCCCATAAATGCAGCGACGGATTGCCGTCGCCGCATTTAAGTGGTTTGAAGCACATCGGCAGTCCCCACTAAGTGATCGTGGGGGCTACCGATGCTTGTCGTGGCAATCGGAGGTCAGACAATGACCTCCGGGTTGCCATGTACGGAAGCCTCGGAGGAGCAGCCTCCTGCCGCTCCTCCGAAACTTCCTGTCAGTGTGACTGTCATGTCACAATGACAGTTAGAGTACATTACACTACGTGTGTAGTGTAATGTACTCTAGCAGCGATCAAAGTTGCAAGTCTAAGTGTCCCCTAGTGGGACAAGTGAAAAAAGTAAAAAAAAGATAAGATATTAATAAAAGTTATAAGTTATATAAACAAACACTTCATTTTTTTCCTATAATAAGTCTTTCATTATAGGAAAAAAATTAACACGTTAAAAAAAGTACACATATCTGGTATCACCGCATTCCTAACGACCCCAACTATAAAACTATAATGTTATTTTTCCCGTACGATAAACACCCCAAAAAAAATCAATAAAAAAAACACCAGAATCGCTCTTTTTTGGTCACCACCCCTCCCAAAATAGAGAATAAAAAGTGATCAAAAAGTTGCATGTACCCGAAAATATTACCGATAAAAACTACAACCCGTCCCGCAAAAAACAAGCTGTTACACAGCTTTTTTGACTGAAAAATAAAAAAGTTACGGCTCTCAGAATATGGTGACACAGAAAATAAATTATTTTATAAAAAAGTGATTTTATTGTGCAAACGCTGCAAAACATAAAAAAAACCCTATATACATATGGTATCACCGTAATCGTACCGACCCGCAGAATAAAATATAATGGTCATTTATAGTGCACGGTGAACGCCGCAAAAAATAAACTAAAAAACATTGTCAGAATTGCTTGTTTTTGGTCACCCGGCTTGCAAAAAAATGTAATAAAAAGTGATCAAAAAAATCGCATGTACCCCAAAATGGTACCAATGAAAAGTACAGATTGTCCCGCAACAAATAAGCCCTCACGCAACTCCGGTGGTGAAAAAATAAAGACGTTCTGGCTCCTAGGAATATGGCGATGCAAAATGTGCAGTGTTTCTAAAAGCGGGTAACATCAGACACCATTTATCAGTGCGACACTGACCACACATCTATGAATTATTATTAGTTTACCGCATTATTATACCCTCTTATTATGCCCTGATGTACCCCGCACAGATTACATATGCCCCCAAATTATAAACTGAAATACCAGCGAAACCCAAAACAGAAAAACTACCAAGCAAAATCTGCGCTCCAAAAGCAAAATGGCGTCCCTTCCTTCTGAGCCCTGCAGCATGCCCAAACAGCAGTTTGTGCCCACATATATGGCATCGCCATACCCGGGAGAACCCGCTTAACGCTTTATGAGGTATTTGTCTTCAGGGGCACAAACTGGGCACGACATATTATGCACTAAAATGGCATATCAGTGGAAAATTGCAATATTCACACCACCCGCTGTGCATTAACCCCTTTGCGCACTATGACTTAATAGCATGTCATGGTGCGGGGGTGATGTATGGAGCGGGCTCACCTGCTGAGCCCGCTCCATACGCTGCGGGTGTCGGCTGTGTATTACAGCTGACACCCGGGACTAACGGACAGGAACAGCGATCACGCTGTTACAGGAGTCTGTAAAAATAACAATATACTGCAATGCATTAGTATTGCAGCATATTGTACCCGCGGATCCAATGATCGCTGGTACAAGTCCCCTAAGGGGACTAATAAAATGTGTAGAAGAATTAAAGTTATTAGTAGTGATAAAGAAAAAAGTTTAAAGTTAAATAAAAAAACCTTTTCCCATTTTTCTTCAAAAGTAATGTAAAAAAATAAACAGAATTGATATCGCTACGTCCGTAAAAGGCCGAACTATTATAATATAGCATTATTTAACTCGCACGGTGAACACCGTAAAAAACGTAAATAATTTAAACCGCCAAAATCACTGTAGTTTTCGTTTTTACCGCACGGCGAAAACTGTAAAAACGAAAACCCCAAAAAATGGAATCAGATTTTTTTCCTATTATCGTATATTTTCCTATTTTTTTTCAGTTTCCCAGTACTTTTTATGGCACTTTAAATGGTGTCAATAGAAACTACAATTCCTCCCGCAAGAAATAAGCCCGCACATCACTATACTGACGGAAAAAGAAAAAAGTTATGGCTCTTGGAAGGCGGGTAGTGAAAAACGAAAATAAGAAAGCAAAAAATGGATCAGTCCTGAAAGGGTTAATTCATTTCTAATGAAAAAAATGTATGACCCCATGTGGGGTATTTCCATACTCGGGAGAAATAGCTTTACAAAAATCGGTTGTTTGTTTCTCCTTTATCCCTTGTTAAAATGAGAAAATTCAACATTTTAGTGGAAAAAAATTGTGATATTCATTTTCTCCGCCTAATTCTAATAAATTCTGCAAAAGACCTATGGAGTCTAAATACTCACTATACCCCTAGAAAAATTCCTTGAGGGGTGTTTCCAAAATGTGGTAACTTGGGGGGCTTCCACTGTTTTGGTCCCTCCAGGGCGTTGCAAAGGCGGCACCGAAAAACAATCCAGCAAAATCCGTGCTCCAAAATCCAAATGGCGCTACTTCCCTTCTGAGCGCTGCCATGGGTCCAATCAGCAGTTTATTACCACATATGGGGTATTGCCGTAATCAGGAGAAAATGCTTTACAAATGTTGCGGTTCTTTTTTTCCTTTATTCCTTGAAAAAATTTACAATTTCTATGCTTTTTCAGAAAAAAAGTCGATTTTCATTTTCACTGCCTAATTCCACTAAATTCTGCAAAAAACCTGTGTGGTCAAAATGCTAACTATACCGCTAGATAAATTCCTTGAGGGGTGTAGTTTCCAAAATGGGGTCATTTTTGGGGGGTTTCCCCTGTTTTGGTCTCTCCAGGGCGTTGCAAACGCGACATGGCACCGAAAACCAATCCAGCAAAATCCGTGCTCCAAAATCCAAATGGCACTTTTTCCTTTCTGAGCCCTGCTGTGGGTCCAATCAGCAGTTTATTACCACATATGGGGTATTGCCGTAATCAGGAGAAAATGCTTTACAAATATTGTGGTTCTTTTTTCCTTTATTCCTTGTAAAAATTTTACATTTCTATGCTTTTTCAGAAAAAAGTTGATTTTCATTTTCACTGCCTAATTCCACTAAATTCTGCAAAAAACCTGTGTGGTCAAAATGCTAACTATACCCCTAGATAAATTCCTTGAGAGGTGTAGTTTCCAAAATGGGGTCACTTTTGGGGGGTTTCCCCTGTTTTGGTCTCTCCAGGGCGTTGCAAACGCGACATGGCACCGAAAACCAATCCAGCAAAATCCGTGCTCCAAAATCCAAATGGCGCTCCTTCCCTTCTGAGCCTTGCTGTGGGTCCAATCAGCAGTTTATTACCACATATGGGATATTGCCGTAATCAGGAGACATTGGTTTACAAATGTTGGGGTGATTTTCTTCATTATTCCTCGTAAATATTACAAATTTATATGTTTTTTCAGTAAAACGTAGATTTTCATTTTTACAGACTAATTCTGATAAATTTAGCGAAAAACCTGTGCAGTCAAAATGCTAATTATACCCCTAGATAAATTCCTTGAGGGGTGTAGTTTCCAAAATGGGGTGACTTTCGGGGTGTTTCCACTGTTTTGGCACCACAAGACCTCTTCAAACCTGACAAGGTGCCTAAAATATATTCTAAAAAAAAGGAGGCCCAAAATCCACTGGGTGCTCCTTTGCTTCTGAGGCCAGTGCTTCAGTCCATTATCACACTAGGGCCACATGTGGGATATTTCTAAAAACTGCAGAATCTGGGCAATAAATATTGAGTTGCATTTCTCTGGTATAACCTTCTGTGTTACAAAAAAAAATGTATTAGAAATGAATTTCGTCAAAAAAAATAAAATTTGTAAATTTCACCTCTACTTTGCTTTAATTCCTGTGAAACGCCTAAAGGGTTAAAACACTTTGTGAATGCTGATTCGAATACCTTGAGGGGTGCAGTTTTCAAAATGGGGTGACTTCTGGGGATTTTCTAATATATAAGGCCCTCAAAGCCACCTCAGAACTGAACTGGTCCCTGAAAAAATAGCCTTTTGAAATTTTCTTTAAAATATGAGAAATTGCTGCTAAAGTTCTAAGCCTTGTAACGTCCTAGAAAAATAAAAGGACGTTCAAAAAACGATGCAAACATAAAGTAGACATATGGGAAATGTTAACTAGTAACTATTTTGTGTGGTATTACTATCTGTTTTACAAGTAGATACGTTTAAATTTAGAAAAATGCTAATTTTTGCACATTTTTTCTAAATTGTGGTGTTTTTCAGAAATAAATACCAAAATTATCGACAAAATTTTTTCACTAACATAAAGTACAACATGTCACGAGAAAACAATCTCAGAATCGCTTGGATAGGTAAAAGCATTCCAACGTTATTACCACATAAAGTAACACATGTCAGATTTGAAAAAATTGGCTGGGTCCTGAAGGCCAAAACAGGCTGGGTCCTGAAGGGGTTAAGGCCAAAACAGGCTGTGTCCTGAAGGAGTTAATCAAATCTGCTTTTACCCAATCAATAACAGGATTGTGTCTGCAACCATGGAATACCCAATATTACCTCAGAAGACAAATTTTCTAGGATAAATAAAGAGATTAATTAGTTCAGTATGCAAAGTACCCACTTCCAAATTTGCAGGCGGAGTGGAGAACTTGACTGACCCTGAGAGAGAGGAGTATTATCTATAGCGGATACATTGAGCGGGGCACTCAGCTGAACAAGGGGGATAGTCAAACTTTTTGCAACCTGAAAATCCAAGAAATTAGCCGCAGAACCACAATCTACAAAACCTTGACCAGAAATACAAACATTATTAAACCATACATTAACAAGCAAAAGGATTTTTTGAGAAAATGTGGAAAAACCTGACTGTCCAGATGGCATTCCCGGGGACTATCTGGGCTCTGAAGTTTTCCGGAGCTGGACATTCTGGACGTTTAGAACAGTTCTTGAGCCTATGACCAGCGTCCCCGCAATAGAAACACAGCCCTCTGCGTTTCGGAAAAAGTCTCCGTTCTTGAGAAGACATAGTGGAGCCCAACTGGTGCCTCTTGTGCATTAGATGAAGGGACCTCAGCGCAGGGAAGGGGAGAGGTCATTGCTAAACTTTTATCTTTGCGATCTTGTAGTCGTCGGTCCAGATGCACAACAAAAGTCAAGGTATTCTCTAAAGTCAAGGGCGGAGGGTAATTTATTAGGAGATCTTTTAAGGTTTCAGAAAGGCCTCGGCGGAATTGACATCGGAGTGCAGCATCATTCCACTGTGAAGAGATGGACCACCGTCTAAATTCCAAAACAATAATCTTTGACAGGACGCTGTCATTGCTGGAGAGATAGTAGATTGACTTCAGCCACTGCAGTGATATTTGGTTCTAAATATATTAAACTTAAGGCCTCAAAGAAGATCTTCACAGAAAAAAGTTCAGGGGCATCAGGTCAACGAAAAGGCCCAGGTTTGAGGATCTCCCTGCAAAAGTGAAATTACGACACCGACTTGCAGCAGCTCAGTTCCAGAGGAGAAAGGTCTTAGTCGAAAATATAATTTACAACTCTCCCGAAAATTAACAAAATACTTACGACCACCAGAAAAACGATAAGGTAAGTTCACTTTAAGTTCAACTGGAGTTGCGACTGGAATGACTGCTTGAGCCTGCGCAGTTTCATGATGTTGAATCCTTACGGCCATACCTTGTACCGAGGTTCTACCAGGGCTTGCGTAGGTTCCATCATGAAAAAAGATAATATTAAAGGGCTTGTGATTATGTTATGGAATCCCCAGTTGAGCAATTCCCAGGGTGAACGTTTATGGAATTGCTAGGTGAGTGATTCCCCAAAGGCTGCTGGATACTGTCAGGAATGAGCGCGCAAATAAATCCGCAACCCCAAATCCGTCACAACTCTGATCAACAGAATCTAAGGCTACCCTATGGTTTTTGCTAGAGCCCACCGCAGCCCACCGCAAGGCAGGTTGGACATTGCAGCATAGACCCAGGTTGTTTTAACACAGTTCGGTGTTGGATAAGAGGTGCAATGCAGGCAATAGCAGAGGAGATAACAAGACAGCCCGAGGGTAAACAGAACGTCCAAATCACAAAGCTAGTAGATATCAGGGATTGAAGAAGTCAAAACCAGCTGGGAGCAGGGTCCAAATCAGTAAGCAAAGGGTAATCCAGAGACAAGCCGAGGTCCAGTTCCAAAAAGAGCAAATAGTCAAAGGCACTGGGTATAGTCAGTAGCTTGATCAAAAACCTGGAAACAAGGAAAATCACAAGCAAACAAAACAGAACCAAGAAAAAACATAAGGGAAAAAAGGGGGAGGAGGAAACCTCCAGCTCACCAGCTCTGTGTCCTGCACTCAGGTCTCGCCCGGATCTCCGCGACGGCACACGGCAGACAACATGGAAGAAGAGAAGGTAAGATCCAGCGAAGTATGGTAGGTAAAAGGAAATCACCGTTTCCACTTTATTAAACAATCACGTATAAAATATAAAACACGGGAGGGGGAACGCAGTATAGGTGGTCTCAAATGGCAAAATATAGAAGCCTACGCGTTTCGAAACAATCAGTATTCTTAACCCCTTAACGCTCCATGACCTACTATTAGGTCATGCTAACTGTAGCGTTCGCGCTCAGTGACCTAATAGTAGGTCATGGAGTAAACACGGCGCCGTTCGCGCGGGGCGCGTTCATGAGCTGTGATAGCTGCTGTTTCCGACAGCAGACTATCACTGCTCAATGTGCCGGGACCGATCGCGGAGCTCCCCCGCCGATTAACCCCTCAGAAGCCGCGTTCAATAGCGATCGCGGCTTCTTAGGGGTTAATCCGCCATCGCCGGCCTGCTACACGATAGCGGCCGGCGATGGTGACTATGGCAACCGGACACCAAACAATGGCGTCCGGCTATGCCATAGACGGAAGCCTAGTGGGTCCTGACAACGTCAGGACCCACTATGCTTGCTGTCAGTGAGTAGCTGACAGTTCTAATACACTGCACTACGCATGTAGTGCACTGTATTAGAATAGCGATCAGGGCCTCCTGCCCTCAAGTCCCCTAGTGGGACAAAGTAATAAAGTAAAAAAAAAGTTAAAAAAAGATGTGTAAAAATAAGAAAATAAAAGTTTTAAAAGTAATAAAAGTAAAAGTCCCACTTTTTCCCTTATCACTCCTTTATTATTAATAAAAATATATAAACAAACAAATAAACTATACATAATTGGTATCGCCGCGTCCGTAACGGCCTGAACTACAAAATTATTTTGTTATTTATCCCGCACGGTGAATGCCGTAAAAAAAAATATTAATAAACCGTACCACAATCACAATTGTTTGGTCACTTCACCTCCCAAAAAATGGAATAAAAAGAGATCAAAAAGTCGCATGTACCGAAAAATGGTATTGATTGAAACTACAGTTCGTTACGCAAAAAATAAGTCCTCGCACGGCTTTATTGATTGAAAAATAAAAACGTTATGGCTCTTAGAATAAGGTAACACAAAAAGTGAATGATTGTTTACAAAACGTATGTTATTGTGCAAACGCCATAAGACATAAAAAAAAACTATAAACATCTGGTATCGACGTGATCGTATCGCCCCGCAGAATAAAGTGAATATGTCATTTATAGCGCACGGTGAACGCTGTAAAAAAAAAAGTATACAAAAACAATAGTAGAATTGCTGTTTATTAGTCACCACGCCACCTAAAAATGGAATAAAAACTGATCAAAAAGCCGCATGCACCCCAAGAAAACTACAATGGATTCCTCAAGGGGTCTAGTTTCCAAATTGGGGTCACTTTTGGGGGGTTTCCAATGTTTTGGCACCACAAGACCTCTTCAAACCGGACATGGTGCCTAATAAAAAAGAGGGCTCAAAATCCGCTAGGTGCTCCTTTGCTTCGGAGGCCGGTGCTTCAGTCCATTACCGCCCGAGGGCCACATGTGGGATATTTCTCTAAACTGCAGAATCTGGGCAATACGTATTAAGTTGCGTTTCTCTGATAAATCCTTTTGTGTTATAAAAAAATGGTATAAAAATAGTAAATTTCACCTCTACTTTGCTCTAAATTTCTGTGAAACACCTAAAGGGTTCATAAACTTTCTAAATGCTGTTGTGAATACTTTGAGGGGTCTAGTTTCTAAAATGGGGTGTTTGATAGGGGTTTCTAATATATGGGCCCCTCAAAGCAACTTCAGAAATGAACTGGAACCTAAAAAAATAAATAAATGAGGCAATACTTCGCTTCTTACATTATACTGATAATGAGCCGTGCCCACCCCGAGATTACCCCAGTTTTGACCGTTTGTATAAACGGAGACCCCTATTAGACCGTTTCAGTGCCCGGTTTTCCCAAGCATACACCCCCGAGAATTGTTTTTCTATTGATGAGTCCCTGGTACATTTTAAAGGGAGGGTTCAATTCCGCCAGTACCTGCCAGGTAAGAGGGCAAGGTATGGCGTGAAGATGTATAAGCTGTGCGAGAGTGCATCAGGGTATACCTATAAATTTAGGATATATGAAGGAAAGGCCACCCCCAAACCAGACTGCATCCTGGACTACAATAGGTACATGGGAGGGATGGACTTGTCAAATCAAGTCCTGAAGCCCTACAGCGCCATGCGGTGTGGTATAAGAAGCTGGCCGGGCACATCATACAGATGGCTTTGTACAATGCGTACGTGCTACGTCGATGTGCAGGCCAGAGGGGAACTTTCCTGGAATTTCAAGATCTAATCTTTAGGGACCAGGAAGGGGTGGCACCCAGTACTTCTGGAAGCGGGGCCACATGCAGCATCGTACCAGGGCAACACTTTCCAGGAGAAGTTCCCCAAACCGGTGGAAAGGGAAAGAGTCAAAAGAGGTGCAGAGTCTGCTATAAGAGGGGGATAAGGAAGAACACAATATACCAATGTGACACGTGTCCCGAAAAACCAGGGCTCTGTATAAAAGATTGTTTTAAAATGTATCATACATCCCTTGATTTTTAATTTACCCTGATGCACTCCGCACAGCTTACCCCCCTCATCTTTCCCTTCTGAGCCCTGCCGTATGCCCAGGCAGCTGATAACAGCCACATGTAGGGTATTGCCGTACCCAGGAGAACCCACATTACAATTTAAGGGGTGTATATCTCCGGTTGCGCATGCTGGGCACAATATATTGGACACTGAAATGGCATATATATATATTAAATTGCAAATCTCACTCTGCACCATCTGCTGCGCATTATCTTTTACACAGTACCGATGGGGTCAAAATGCTCACTACACCTCTAGATGAATGTCTTAAGGGGTGTAGTTTTTAAAATGGGGTCACTTCTCGGGGGTTTCAACTGTACTGGTACCTCAGGGGCTTCTGCATACATGACTTAGCACCAGAAAAGCTCCAGTAGGCCAAATGGTGGTCCTTTTCTTCTGAGCCCTCCCATGGGCCCAAACAGCAGTTTATCACCACAAATGGGGTATTGCCGCACTAAGGACAAATTGGGCAACAAAATGGGGTATGTTGTTCCTTGTGAAAATAAGAAATTTTGATCAAAAATGACATCTTATTGGAAAAAATATCATTTTTTTCATTTCACAGCCCAATTCAAATAGGTGCTGTGAAAAAACTGTGCGGTCAAAATGATAACAAAAACCATAAATGAATTCCTTGAGGGGTGTAGTTTCCAAAATGGGGTCACTTCTGGTGGGTTTCCATTGTTTTGATACCTCTGGGCCTCTGCAAATGCGACATGGCACCCGAAAACCAATCCAGCAAAATCTGGACTCCAACAAACACATAGCGCTCCTTTCCTTCTGAGCCCTCCCATGGGCCCAAACGGCAGTTTATCACCACAAATGGGGTATTGCCGCACTAAGGACAAATTGGGCAACAAAATGGGGTATGTTGTTCCCTGTGAAAATAAGAAATTTTGATCAAAAATGACATCTTATTGGAAAAAATATCATTTTTTTCATTTCACAGCCCAATTCAAATAGGTGCTGTGAAAAAACTGTGCGGTCAAAATGATAACAAAAAACATAAATGAATTCCTTGAGGGGTGTAATTTCCAAAATGGGGTCACTTCTGGTGGGTTTCCATTGTTTTGATACCTCAACACCTCTTCAAACCTGGCATGCTGCCTAAAATATATTCTAATAAAAAAGAGGCCTCAAAATGCACTAGGTGCTTCTTTGCTTCTAGGGCTTGTGTTTTAGTCCACGAGCGCAGTAGACACACATGTGGGACATTTCTAAAAACTGCAGAATCTGGACAATACATATTTTGTAGTATTTCTCTGGTAAAACCTTCTCTGTTACTAAAAAAAAATTGAATAAAATTGAAATTCAGCAGAAAAAATGAAATTTGCAAATTTCATTTCCACTTTGCTTTAATTCCTGTGAAATGCCTGAAGGGTTAAAAAACTTTCTATATGCTGTTTTGAATACTTTGAGGGGTCTAGTTTTTAAAATGGGGTGTTTTATGGGGGTTTCTAATACATAGGCCCCTCAAATCCACTTCAGAACTGAACTGGCACCTTCAAAAAAAGGCTTTTGAAATTTTCTAAAGAATATGCGAAATTGCTGTTTATGTTCTAAGCCTTGTAACGTCCAAGAAAAATAAAATAATGTTCAAAAAACGATGCCAATCTAAAGTAGACATATGGGAAATGTGAACTAGTAACTATTTTGGGTGGTATAACCGTCTGTTTTTCAAGCAGATGCATTTAAATTCTGAAAAATGCGATTTTTTGTAAATTTTCTCTAAATTTTGCAATTTTTCACAAATAAAGACTGAATATATCGACCAAATTTTACCACGAACATGAAGCCCAAAGTGTCACGAGAAAACAATCTCAGAATCGCTTGGATAGGTTTAAGCATTCCGACGTTATTACCACATAAAGTGAAATATGTCAGATTTGAAAAATGGGCTCTGAGCCTTAAGGCCCAAACTAGGCTGCGTCCTTAAGGGGTTAATCATGGCTGATCCATACTTCGCTGGATCTTACCTTCTCTTCTTTCAAAACAGAACCAACCCTGATTTAAATACTCCACCCTTCAATCTGATAGGAAGAAAGACAGAGAAGTGGAATAGGTTCAACAACTAAAACCAGAACCACCCAAAATCTAGACTAGTAGTCATCGTAATCTTAAAGGGACGGACGTTTCCTAACAGTATGGTTATGCATATGAGGTGCAGGCACACACATACAAATATATGCACACAAACACAGTAAAAAAGAGTGAAAAATTTAAATATAATGTCACTGTACAGTGTACACAGATTACCATGTCATGGTCCCAGGTTTTGCCACATAGGACAGTGCCTGATGTTAGTTTCTCCCTCCACACCTTTTCAATGACCCTTGGTACAGTTCCCCACCCCCTTGTTCTCAGCATCCAGTAGCAAAAAGAAACAGGACCAACCAGGGCTGGACCCCCCCCCCCCCCCCCCCTCTCTTTGAGGGCCCAATAGCAGCTGTATTGTCTGCGCTTTGATATATAAGCTTTTGTAATATTACAAAATTATATCACTTACAAAAATGTAGTGGACTTAAAGAGGATCTGTCACTAGTTTGTTAATTCCCTATCTCCTAACTAATCTAATAGGCGCTGTGATGCTGATAATTACAGTGTGATTTTTTATTTTAACTTTTATTATTTGCAAAGTTATGAGCATATATCTAAATTTGCTACTGTGGCTCTAATATCCAAATAGGAGGTAACTCTTTATTTTCACTCTGGGTGGTGTAATATTTTCTGTATGACCCTGTCCAATCAGCCAATCAGACGCTGTCCAATCATCATACAGCTTCTCCCTCTTCCCTGCCCAGCAACACAGTGTGATCATATAGTATACAGCTTCCATTCCCGACTGTGTTTTCAACTGTCGATTCTCCGGTTCTGTAACAGCTAGAACTGCGATCCTGGCCCGAGATAGGGCTGTTTGAAATTGTTACCTCCCATTTATCTAATAAAGGCTCATTAACATATTTAGAAAAAAGCTCAAAACTTTTAAAATAATAAACGTTTTGGGACACAATTCTCACTAGCATTATCAGTGTGACAGCGCCTACCTATCAGCTAGGAGATAGGGCATTACTAAACTAGTGACAGAGCCTCTTTAAAGCTTTTTCCACTAGACAGCACTTGCTATCTTCTCTCAGTTGGTCATAGACATATTTTACCTTAATAGCACACCATGTGGCCTGACACGGTATTGCAAGTAAATATAATTGACATTCTGTAGTTAATTTAAAACATGAACATGTGCTGATACATATGCTACATAAAGTGACAGACAATTTAATGCTTTCATAGGTCAGATGAATTTTCTAGTAATTTATGTATTTAGCTGTAAACATGTAGGAGAATGAAGGATGCGTTTTATTGAGCTTGTTTCCTTTACTGCTTTTGCCTAAAAACAAATTGCCCTTGTTTATAGGAAATATAAACAGAGCAGTTAACATACACATGTGAGTGAGAGGTCATATGAAATATTGCTATGTTTCTCTTTTCTTTTTAAGGAGGAATTGCAACATGTTATGAATCATTTCAAATAAATCATTTGAATGCATTTCTGTCTAATGTAAAACATACAATTTTCCACAGGTAGACCATAGCCAAAAAAATTGTTAAGTCAACATAAATTATGTGCGACACAAACTTTTTATTTTCTTGTAGTAGTCATATACAATCTATGGAAAGAAGACAGATTTATTATGGCTATATCTGAGAGAACATCTTTTATCAAACATAAACATTATATAACAGCTATCTGACATGAATTCCACATCTATGTTGGCTTTCAAAGAAGTTCCTGAACTCCTGCAAGTCAATGGAAGAAGTGAACCCATCCTGCCCAGATATGTGGAGAAAACTTATTATTATAAACAGCTGTTTTCCAAATTAGAATAGAGCATAAATATCTGGAGTTCAACAAAGGAAAAAAGACAAAATAATTTATTCAGTTGTTTTTAAGTACCATATTGATTTCAAATGATTTATGTAAGATTGTGTTTTCTATTTAAGGAATTTAACATAATATTTAAAGAATATTGGTAGAAAACCACAGCTATTTCTCGAGGTAAAGATAGATAGATAGATAGATAGATAGATAGATAGATAGATAGATAGATAGATAGATAGATAGATAGATAGATAGATAGATAGATAGATAGATAGATAGATAGATAGATAGATAGATAGAGCAAAACAGAAAGTTCAGCAGCACCGGAATAAGTGTGGGTGCAAGTCCTAGGGAGCAGAGCAAGATCCCAGCTATACAGAAATCCAAAAAACAGACAGCACACCGTAGTTTGTAGTGAAAAAAGAGGGTACTTTATTGCCCCATGTGCGACGTTTCAGCTCTATCCACTAGAGCCTTTCTCAAGCAAAAGACACGTGAACACACAGCAGTATAAAACAAGGTTCCAATCAGCAAATACAAAATCAGTAATCAAGAACATATAGTGTACAAAATACAAAGACAGTATAGAAAATCGCATTGTAATAGATCAATGTGGAGAAAAAACAGAAACTGATGACTATACAGTATTGAGTGCAACTGTATTCAAGATATATGCAATATAGTGTAAAGTATCAATCAACACTGATACAAACATTTGTGTAATCGTGAGGAAAGTAAAAGAACAATTGGTTTAAAAATGATATCATCCGAGGAGACACGAACACCACACCGCAATGGCGGCATCCACGAAGCGCTACTGCGCATGCGCGGAAGTATAGCTCAATAGTACGGTATCCCGGATGTGCAGCGTGAATTCGCGCATGCATACTGTGCATCTGGATAATGCGGTCACCATCTTGGATGTTGGCAAAGGGGTAAGAACACTGGCGCAGCGATGTGTCTGCGCAGAAATGTTAGAAAATAATTGTAATGGCAATCTGAGGCTGCATATAACCTGAGGGTGGTCTCAAGAAGGCAGGCACCGAAGCGTGTATATCGCAAGTACCCAGACACTCAGCGGCTGCAGTCTAGTGAAGGGATCACACTCATTTTAGGATAAGGGGACGGGAGGAGGTCGCTGTCCGCTATCAGCAGTCATCAACCACCAACCAAGGGATAGCACTGGCACTTGTATACGTGGGAACCACATATATGTGTCTTAGTGCGTTCCCAAAAATCCCTAAGGCCACGATAAGTGTATAAAAAGGACATTACTAGAAACAACCTATGTCATAATGGGTCCAAGCAATAAGGGGGTATTCATGCCTATAGCCAACTCATGACTCACTCAGGTATAGATGGCAACCAAATAATTACAAAAATAATGCAGTAAAACACAATCACAGGGTGACCAGCCATACAGAAGATACATAGCGGTGATTCAATGGGTCCACAGCGGTGATATCCAAGTAGATGTAATTTCATCTATAATAAAAAAAAGAACGATTAGTATCGAGTAAATGAAATTCAAGGAACAGTGTCATCACAAATTATTTTTTTATATGTTAAAGATGTTAGTGCTTTATTAAAAACGTTTATATTCATTTGTGTGTTTGTGTTTTACTTTTTCTTATTTTTACACTTTTTCTTCCCTATGGGGGCTGCCATTTTTTGTTCCATTTCTGTCTGTGTCGATTAACGACACATACAGACATGGAATACGGCAGCCACAGTCCCATAGGGACTGCGAACGGCTCCCGTCCCATTGACTTCAGTGTACGGCGTCTGTGTGGGAACTGCGCATGCGCCGCTCCCACACAGTCCAATTCGAAATTGGCGCCGTCCGGCGCCATTTTCCTGTGGACCGGAAGTCGCGGCCGGACAGTAATATTACTACTTCCGGTCGCGGCTTCCGGATTTGTGCACTTGGACCAGCGGCAGCAAACGGAGCGGACGGGCCGGAGGGAGCCGCGGCGGCAGGAGCAGGTAAGAGATTTCAATGTATGTTCGTGTTTGTGTGTGTTTACTACTGTATGTAAACCTACTACACTGTGTGTTAGCTCAAAAAATGGTGACACACAGTGTAGGAGGTTACACCGTTCAAACCCCTCGTTTATCCCGGCACTAGCCAGGATAAAGGAGGGGGGGATGCTGAGAGCTCACTAGAGCGAGGGCTTTTAACCCAATGTTGCAATGCTGCAATTTTGGGAATAGCTCCATCTAGTGACCAAAAATGGGTAGTATTATAAATTAGAATTAATTTATAATATTTCCTGACTATTTCCTGACTCGTGAAAAAAATAAAAAAAATTTGAACAATGTTTAATCACCCACACACTAAATGTTTAATTTTTTTTAAAAAAACATGTTTTTCTGGCAACACATTCCCTTTCAGTTATCATGTCAATATACGGATGGTGGTGTCAAATCGTACCACCGATGAGGACCAGTGCGAAGGGGATATATACTAAACCACGCAATGCAAAGTCTACATTCAAGCCATTTGGTTTAAGAGTGTCAAGCCTCCCTATCCATTGTAACTCCCTTAATTTCAGGAGCTTGGTCCTATCACCACCCCTTCTAAGTGGAGGGATATGATCTATAATCCAGAATCTCAGTTGTTGTTCAGTGTGTCCAGAGTCAGAAAAATGTTTAGATACAGGAAGATCCAGTTTTTTCTTCCTAATAGTGTACCTATGCTGATTGAGTCTAGTTTTAAGATCCAAAGTGGTTTCACCTACATAAAGGAGTTGCAGGGGCATTGGAGATCATAGACCACAAAGTCACTATTACATATAAGGTAGTGTCTAATATGGAACAATCTTCCTGTAGTGGGGTGCTCCAAGGTAGATCACTTGTGCATCAAATTGCAATTGACACAACTTAGACATGGAATGCAGCCTACTTTGGTTTTAGTCAGATACATTTGCTGTAATGTCAGGATAGGGAGACAGACAGGTGAGCCCTAATCTACCCCTGCCTATTTGCACAGCCCGTCCTAGGCGACGGCGTACATCTGGGCGACGGTCCCTATGCTCAGTATGTGCACGACAGACAAACAAGACAAGGGTACACAGAATCAAAGGGAAGTGGGGCAGTTGCCCACGGAAAAGACAAAAAATCAGGTCTCGGGTCTTACGAACACCAGCGTGCCCAGCCAGTTTAGAGCTGTATCCCCAGCAAAGAAAACTTCTCCTGTCTACCAACCGAACAAAAGTCCTCCCCGGAGGGATGTCTCTAACCTGCAAAGTATTGGCCATGACAATGCAGGATGGGTCTATGATACTTTGAAGGGACTCCACCGTGTCATCCGTCTCAAATGACCTGCACAGGGCATCAGCCATTACATTCTTGTCAGCGGGACAGTAGTGGAGCACAAATTGCAAACGGGTGAAGAATAGCAACCACCTGGCTTGCCGGGGGTTTAGTCGTTGAGCCGACTGGAGATAGGTGAGGTTCTTGTGGTCGGTGTAGATCAGGATGGGGTGAGCTGCGCCATCTAGTAGATGTCTCCACTCCTCTAGAGCGAAGTTGATGGCCAGTAGCTCCCGATACCCAATAGAGTAGTTGCGCTCTGCAGAGGAAAAAAGTCTCGAGTAATAGTCACATACTACTGGCTTTTCTTTGGAGCTCCTCTGGAACAGAAGTGCACCTGCACCAACAGAAGAGGCGTCCACCCCCAATGAGAACTGCCGAGACATGTCAGGATGATGGAGGATCGAGGCTGAAGTGAAGGCTTTCTTGAGGCTAATAAATGCAGATTCTGCCTCTGGAGTCCACACCTTGGCGTTCACACCCTTCTTGGTAACGGTAGAGATAGGGGCTGTCAGTGATGAGAAGTTTGGTATAAACTGCCGGTAGAAATTGGCGAATTCCAAGAAACTGTATGGACCTCAGGCCTTGAGGACGTGTTGATTACAGAACAGACTTTACTTTTTCAGGATCCATCTTGAGACCTTGATCCGTGATGATGTAGCCCAGGAGTCCAGATAGGCAGAAACCCGGTGCGTGTTCTCGCCGGATACTATGGTCACAGGAATGGTCAACTTGGAATTAAATCCTTTATTTGGTACCATTCTGCCTAGGGTTGTCTCTCCAACCAAACCTAGGCACTGGGATCTCTCTGGCCTCTGGGGACACAAATGCACCACATGGCCTCCGAGGCCGCAATACAGACAAAGTCTTGAAGTGTGTCTGCGTTGTCTCTCCTGAGTAGACAATTTGGCTCGGTCCATCTGCATAGGCTCCTCTGGTGGGACGACTGAAGAGAACAGTAAGGATTGCTGGAAAGTAGAAGCCAGCCTAGGAAATCCTCTCTCCTGGAGAACCTCTTGGGAACGCTCCCGGATCTTCATGTCAACCCGGGTGGCTAGTAGGATGAGATCGTCCAGGGTAGGTGGCAGATCGTGAGCAGCCAGCTCGTCTTTAATCCCAGAAGACAATCCCTGCCAGAATGTGGACACCTAAGCCTCATTGTTCCAGGTTAGTTCAGCAGCCAGTCTATTGAACTGAATGGCATATTCGTCCATGGAGAGGTCTCCCTGGTTTAGGGTCAGCAGGGATGCAGCAGCAAAAGAAACTCTCCCCGGTTCCTCAAATATTGAACTGAAATCAGTAAAAGGCATTGCAAGTCATGAGTCTCTGGTCCCTGATGTTCCTACAGAGGATTTGCCCATGCCAGGGCTTTGCCAGTAAGGAGAGAGATTATGAAGATGATCCTAGTGTCATCAGAAGAGAAGGCCCTGGCATGTAGTCTGAAGTGGATCTGGCGCTGATTCAGAAATCCCTTGCAGGCCCTGGTGTCTCCGTCATAGCGCGGAGGTAGCGGCAGGGAGAATGGGGGATCGGCACTGGTACAGACAGGAGGTGTAGCAGGAGGAACAGCAGGAATAGGTGCGGTGACGACTGTGGCTTGAGCAACCAGCCGGTGTGCAATGGTGTTCACCGACAGGAGGAGTTGGTCTTGACGTGACTAAAGGTCTTGCATCTCGGCCAACATGGCTTGTGTCGTCAAGGTCTCAGGTTGACCAGCGGGATCCATGGCCTGAGATCACTTTCATGGTCTATGGGTATGTGGACCCAATAGACCGCACCACCATAGCGGGGAGGCAGCTGGCCAAACAACTGAGCACCCAAGCAATACAAAGTCCTGCACTAGGGTACCTGAATAGTCCAGACAGTGGCCGAGGCTTTAGCACGGATGGAGGTGGGTGCAGCAGATTACGCCAGATGTTTCGGATGATAGCAGGTGCAGTGGGTTGCGCCAGACGTGGCGGATAACCCTGGACGTGGCAGATGACCCTGGACATAGCAGAAGACATTGGACGTGGCAGAAGACACTGGACGTGGCAGAAGACACTGGACGTGGCAGATAACAGCAGGTGCAGTAGGACACGACTCCAGCACTAACAGGCTCAGGAACAAGAATACAGCACGGGATACAGGATACAGGTAACAGGGCACTGGTAACAACAGGAACAGGATAATACTAAGGGACCATTTGCAAGCCTTACATGGGAATACTAACAACGCTCAGGCAATGAGCAAAGGGGCAGGGCCCTTCTTATAGTCCAGGGGAATCATGGGCTAATTGATGATGATTCCCATGTGCGCGCGCTGGCCCTTTAGGGCCGGGCACTAGCGTGCGTGCGCACCCTACGGGCACAGCGGACTAGAGCGGAAGTGAGTGCTGGCGACTCCTGGGAAGGAGTTCTCTATGCTGACAGTCTCCTGGGATTACTTTTTGTCCCATGTGACTGTTGCAGCCTTTGATCTGCATAGAGAATAGCCAGGGGAGCAGTGAGGTGCTATGGGGGACTGGGGGAGGCGAGTATTATCTTTTTATTTTATTTTAACGTGGAAATGTGTTTATTCTTTTCCCTATTTGCTATTTTTGTTGCACATTCGCAGCTTTTCTGCAGGATATATCACATTTGTTGCAGATTTTAACTTCCCCAATGAACCCAATGGGGAAAATCCGCAACAAATATGCAACCATTCGGCAGCATAAATTGACATGGTGCAGATTTAAAAAATTCACACTGCAAGGCCAATTTCTGCACGGAAATATTCTGCAGCGTGTGGATGAGATTTTTAAAATCTCATCCCCTTTGATGCTATTGTAATACGCTGCAGATTTTCCGCCCGCAAATCCGGACGATAAATTTTCTGCAATAAAGTGTAAACATAGCCTGAGCTTAGCCACACATCTGGCGGATTTGTTGCGGATTATCTGCAACATATCCGCATTATTTCAATAGCATTTCCGCATCATTTATGCAGAAAAATGTGTTACATGCCATGTGCGGATTTTGCTGTGGATTTGACCTGCATTAAAATAAATAATAATAATAATGTTTATTTATATAGCGCCAACATATTCCGCTGCGTATTACAATTCAGAGGGAACATGTACAGACAATATCAGACATTATATATTGACAAAACTAATTTACAATTCATACAAGAGGAGTTAGGACCCTGCTCACAAGAGCTTACAATCTATGAGGAAATTATGTAAAAAGTGCTTGTTAAGTACAATGGTCCAGCCATCTTTTATACACATGGGTTGGTACACATAAAGCTGCATGAGACAGTCACCAGCCAGTGTGAGTTTATGACAGACATGAAGTGTATTAGGGTGCAAGGAGTGTGGGCTATACTGCTGGCTTAGGGGGTTAAGTTCTGATGACTCTAATAGAGAAGCGGAAGAAAGGAGTCAGATTATGGAATATTATAGGCCTGTCTAAATAGATGTGTTTTCAGGGCACGTTTAAAACTGTGGCTGTTGGGAATTAATCGAATTGTCTGTTGCAGCACGAGAAAAATCTTGGAGACGGGAGTGGGAGGTCTGGATTGTGGTGGATGTTAATCTAAGGTCGTTGGCAGAACTTAGAGCGCGAGTAGGGTGGTAGACAGATGAGGAAGGAGATGTAAGGAGGTACAGCACTGTGGAGAGCTTTGTGGGTAAGAGTAATAAGTTTGAATTTAATTTTGAAAGGTATGGCCAACCAGTGCAGTGACTGGCAGAGGGTAGAGGCGTTAGTGTAGCGGTTGGTCAGAAAGATGAGCCTGGCTGCTGCATTGAGGATAGATTGGAGAGGGGAGAGTTTAGTGAGTGGAAGACGGAATAGTAATGAGTTACGCTGGGTTCACACAACCTATTTTCAGGCGTAAACGAGGCGTATTATGCCTCGTTTTACGTCTGAAAATAGGGCTACAATACGTCGGCAAACACCTGCCCATTCATTTGAATGGGTTTGCCGACGTATTGTGCAGACGACCTGTAATTTACGCGTCGTCGTTTGACAGCTGTCAAACGACGACGCGTAAATGGACTGCCTCGGCAAAGAAGTGCAGGACACTTCTTTGCCACGTAATTTGAGCTGTTCTTCATTGAACTCAATGAAGCACAGCTCAAGATTTACGAGCGTCTCAGACGCCTCGCAAAATACGAGGAGGAGCATTTACGTGTGAAACGAGGCAGCTGTAAACAGTCTGTCTTTTCACACATAAATGCCTCTCATCGTGTGAACATACCCTTACAGTAGTCAAGACGAGAGTGAATCAGAGGGACAATGAGAGTTTTGGCTGTTTCCACAGTAAGAAAAGGGTGGATTCTGGAGATGTTCTTGGGGTGAAAGTGACAGTAGCGTGAAAGTGATTGAATGTGTGAAGTAAAGGAAAGATGTGAGTCAATAATAACCCCAAGACAGCGGACGTGCTTGCCTAGGAGTTATGGTAGTGCCACACACTGAGATAGAGATATGTTTAGGGAGGTTAGTATATGGTGGGAACACAAGGAGCTCAGTTTTATAAAGATTCAGTTTCGGATAGAGAGAGGACATGATGTTAGAGACAGCGGACAGACAATCACTGGTGTTTTGTATTAGAGCAGGGGTGATATCATGGGAAGAGGCATATAATTGGGTGTCATCAGCGTAGAGATGGTACTGAAAGCCAAATCTGCTGATGGTCTGTCCAATAGGGGCTGTGTAGAGATAGAAGAGGAGCGGACCTAGGACTGATCCCTGGGGAACACGACAGCAAGCGGAAGAGGAGAAGAAGTAGAACCAGCAAATGACACACTGAATGAGCGGTCAGAGAGATAGGAAGAAAACCAAGAGAGAGCCGTGTCCTTGAGGCAAATAGGGTGGAGCATGTTAAGTAGGAATTTGTGATCTACAGTGAGATCCAGAAGAATCAGGAAAGTGTATTTACTGTCCGATTTAGCTGCCAAGAGATCATTTGTGACTTTAGTAAGGGCAGTCTCTGTGGAGTGTAGAGTGCGGAAACCAGATTGTAAGGCGTCAAGAATGGAGTTGGCAGAGAGATAGCGGACAAGGCGAGTGTAGAACAAGCGTTCCAGGAGTTTGGAGATGAAGTGAAGATTTGAGACAGATCAGTAGTTAGAAGCGCCTGGATGGGTCAAGAGTTGTTTTTTTTTTTTTTTCAGTAATGGGTTTATAATGGCATGTTTAAAAGAGGAGGGAAAGATTCCAGAAGAAAGGGAGAGGTTAAAAATTTTAGTCAGGTGACTAGTGACAGCTGGGGAGTTGGACTGGAGGAGGTGTGAGGGGATAGAATCACTAGGGCACGTAGTGGGAAGAGGAGAAGAGAGGAGCCTGGAGACTTCCTCTTCTTTTATTGGGTCAAATGCTGAAAGTGAAGAATAGGGAGTGCGGGACGGAAGGGGATCGATGTTACTAGCGGACTGGGAGATAATATCATGCCGGATGTTGTCAATTTTAACTTTAAAATAAATGGCTAGGTCTTCAGCATTGAGATCTCTGATTCGCGTCTGCACTTTAGGACTAAGGATGGAATGAAAAGTATCAAGGCGGCGTTTTGGATTATTAGATAGTGTGGAGATGAGAGAAGTGAAATAGACTTGTTTGGCACGGTGAAGGGCAGAGTTGTAAGTTCTCATCATAAATTTGTAATGGAGGAAGTCTGCTGACAAATGCGATTTTCACAGAATGAGCATGCTGCAGATTTAAAAATCTGCAGCATGCTTTCATTTCCATGCTGAAAATATTCAGACGTATGGGGATAAGATTTTCTCATTCCCATCCACTTACCTGCAACAGTCTGTACCTACAGATTTTCTGTCCGCAAATCCTGAAAGAAAATCTGCAACAAATCCGCTAGGTGTGCAGGGGGGCTAAATACAGTGGTACACTATTGCTGCTCTTCATGTTATAGGCATATGTCGAGAGAGAGATTCGGCCTGACAGCACAGTTCCCACATAGTAACGTGAATGGATAGATGAAAAAGTAGGATCTGTGGTGGCACTGCTGTGTGGAAGGATGAGGAATATGCTCGTGGAGTCGGTTCTATATAACAGATATTTATTGTACGGGGTGGCTACGCGTTTCAACGCCGAACTGGCGTCTTCATCAGGCATGAAAAACAGAAGAAAAGGCATCTATATATACACAACTGGACTGGTCTCGATTTCGTTAGTTCAGAGATGGTAATTAACAAAAAAAAATGCCAAAAACAGGCAGGTGACAGTTCGAAAGGTGCATATACATAATAACAATAGGATACATATCCAGGGGCAGTTAAAAGTTAGTACAAAGTAATATGATAGAACTATTTGATTAAAACTTAAAAGGATGAAGAGAATAGAGCAGAGAGGGTTTATACATAATTAGCATAAAATCGCGTATGGATTGCAAAACAATTCCTGAATGGTGTGTTCACACTAACACTATCGTGGAGATGTTGAGTGAACACTATATATATGTGTTGGATTCGAGTGGTTTAAATACATTAGAAGGATAAAACGAGTCCCTGTGTTGTAAACAATGACCGTAGTCAAGGGGATTGTAAACAATACGGTGGCCGATGGGGTCCAAAAGAGGAAATGGAACGCATGGTGACCCGCAGGATACGAGGAATCGCGGAGCTATACCCTGGTGAGACAGAGAAACGGAAACACAGCTGACAGCAAGAAGGTAAGTGTAGATACGGACAGAAGATGTATATAGAGGGTATATTTCATATTTAAAACTTTACTCATAAACATTGCTAGAAGGAATATCGGAAATTAGGGGGCACAGGTTCTTCCCTGTGGGATATCCGCTACGTTATGAAAAAGCCATTAGTGGTAGGCAATATGTGGTACAACTGGAACGGGGAGTACATAGTGTGTATAGTCAATTGATAAAAGTCAGGCGTATCTTTATAAATTAAAAACGATTCATAAAAAGCCATGAGAGCCGTGAAGGAAATTTATTAGACTTCTGATTACTAAAGGATGAAGCACCAAAACGTCCAGAAGAGTCTGAGGGGAAACCGCACCCAACGTTGGGTGAGTAGCCCAAGATAAAGCGCTGAGTGTGTATATGGTTGATATATCTAAAAGTAAATGATAGTAAATTTAAAAAACGAATGTGTTTGATAGATCATTCGTTTGCGATCTACATGGGGAAAGAGATATTTATCTAATGGTATAGGCATGCAGAGAGAAATAAATGTCATGTCAGCAATAAGAAAAGAGGGGAGATCTTTTGGATTTTATTGAGGATGAAGACGCCAGTTCGGCGTTGAAACGCGTAGCCAGCCCGAACAATAAATATCTGTTATATAGAACCGACTCCACGAGCATATTCCTTGTCCTTCCACACAGCAGCGCCACCACAAATCCTACTTTTTCATCTATCCATTCACATATTAACGTGTCCTTTTTTAAACGTATGAAACCCTGCTGCACGTCATATTTAACAGGTTCCCGACAGCTGGCTGTGTTTTTACGGCCAGTGGTCAGGGTCTCTGAAGTTCGCCGTATAGACTAATTACGGCGGCACTTCAGAGACTGTGCCCGCGCGATCGCGTGCACACAGCTCTTTGCCCTGGCTGTTGCTAACAGCCATGGGCACTGGGCAGAGTGTCAGGGGCCAATCTTTTGGTCCCTGAACATGTGATCGCTGTGACAACCAATCACAGCGATCACATGCATTTCTATGTAAAAAACAGTATGCACGCAATCGCGTGCACACAGCCCTGTGCCCATGTGTTACCAACAGCTCTGGGCACTGGGCAGAGTATCAGGGACCAATCTGATGGTCCCTGAACATGTGATCACAGGGATCACATTTGTTTTATTTTGATATTTCTGCCAGCAAATCTCCTGCCTCTTTTCTTCTCCTCAAACATTGTTTCAGTGTGAGGACTTATTCAGATGAACGTGATTTTCACGCGCCTCGCACGGACCTATGTAAGTCAATGGGCCTATTCAGACAGTCCGTGATTTTCACGCAGCGTGTGTCCGCTGCGTAAAACTCATGACATGTCCTATATTTGTGCGTTTTTCGCGTATCACGCACCCATTGAAATCAATATGTGCGTGAAAATCATGCGCAGCACACACAAGCACTTCCGTGTGACGCGCGTGATTCGCGCAACAGCAGTAAAAACTATGAATGAAAACAGAAAAGCACCACGTGCTTTTCTGTTTACAAACATACAAACAGTGTCATAATGATGGCGGCTGCGCGAAAATCACGCAGCCACGCATCATACACTGCTCACACACGGAGCTGTTATGTACCTTTTGCGCGCGCATAACGCACATGCTCGTGTGAATCCAACCTGAGGAGAATAAGACTCGAGAGAATTACTGCCAGAATAATACTGTGTAAAAAAAAACAGTGTTACACTATAAAACATTCTCTGTATAGATAGATTTCTATCTATCTATACAATCTATCCATCTATCTTTTTTTCTATCTATCTACCTTTCTATCTTTTATTATATTAGAATAGGCAGGTAGGGAGTATATAATTATATATATATATCCACATATATATAATATACATAGCAATAGCGGTTTATTTTTTTGTTAGCGGTAGTGTAGATATATATATATGTATATATATATATATATATATATATACCAGTTAGTTTGTTTGCTTATAAAAAAATTAAAATGTTTGTTTAGTTAGTGTTAGTGACGTTATGGCGAGGAAGTGTTTTAGCGCTGAGGAGGCATACGCCATGCTGTGGTCTGAGTCTGAGACCGCATCAGAGATGGCGTCAGAGTTGGAACCTGTTTTGGGCAGTGACGATGATAGCGTCACTTCAGGTTCATCTTCGGGGGACGTTATCCCTGACGCAGTTGAAACTGCAGAACATGAAAAGCGCAGGGCCTAGTAGCGCTGTAGCACGGGACAGCCTGGTCCCTCCAGTTCAGGCTCTTGTATGGGCACCTGCTCCATCTTTTTGGCCTAGAATCCACGGATTTACTGCCACTCCTGGCATAACCTTGGACAATACAAATTTTGTCCAAATGGATTACTTCCATTTATTTATTACTGACGATATCCTAAATATGATTGTCCACGAAACTAATTTATATGCCGCTCAGTATATAAGGCAGAAACCTTCATCCACCCATGCCAGAGATTGGACGCCCACCAATTTGCAAGAATTAAAAAAATATTTGGAGCTCACCCTAAATATGGGTATTGTCAAAAAGCCCTCCATTAGGTCTTACTGGTCAACAAGACCCGCCCAAGCCACCCCAGTATATTCTGCAGTAATGCCCAGGTCTCGTTATGAGATAATAATGAGGTTCCTCCACTTCAATGACAATGCACAGGCCCCCCAAGTACCGATGCAAACCGTGATCGGTTGTTCAAAATAAGACCGCTAATAAATTCCCTCAATAATTTATTCCTGCAACTTTACACCCCTGAGCAGAATGTAAGCGTGGACAAATCCCTCCTCAACTTCCATGGAAGACTTAGCTTTCGCCAATATCTACCTTCCAAAAGGGCAAGATATGGCGTTAAGCTCTACAAATTGTGTGAAAGCGGGTCAGGATATACCACCGCCTTCAGGATTTATGAAGGGCGGGACCGCACAATAAATGTTCCTGGATGCCCCCCTGATCTTTCCACCAGCAGTAAGATCATGTGGGAGATAATGCAGCCCCTGCTTCACAAGGGGTACCATCTGTACTGCGATCATTTTTATTCGAGTGTGCCCCTGTTTAGGCATTTGCATGCTGCAAGGACTGGGGCATGTGGTACCATGCGCAAAAACCGAATTGGTTTTCCGCTGCAATTAGTGGGGAAGCGCATGGTAAAGGGGGACTCCTGTGCTTATGCATCTGAGGAATTGCTGGCGGTCAAGTACAGGGATCGCAAAGATGTGTATGTGCTAAGCACGATTCATACCGCAGGAACAGTGGCAGTGAGGGAAAGGGGGGCAACATCGGACAAGCACAAACCAGTGAGCGTGTCCGAATATAACAAGTACATGGGGGGGGGTGGATTTAAGCAACCAGGTTTTACAGCCGTATTTAGTAAAACGCAAAACAAAAACCTGGTACAAAAAAGTGGCCATTTATCTGTTACAGGTGGCAATCCACAATTCATTTGTGCTCTATAGAAAAAACAGAGCCAGAGACACATACCTGGATTTCCAGGAGAAAATTGTTGAAGGCCTCATATTTGATGTTCAGGACACCCGAGAATGCCCCCAGTCTGAGGATGTCACGCGACTGACTGAAAGACATTTCATCACTCGCATTCCCCCAACACCAACTAGAAGCAACCCCCAGAAAAAGTGCCGCATCTGCAGAAAAGACGGACACCGCAAAGATTCCCGATATTTCTGTCCCTCATGTCCCTCGCAACCAGGCCTGTGCATTGACCCATGTTTTAAAAAATACCACACTGTTCTGAATTATTAGATTTTAGTTAATTAGTTGAAAATATATTTGCCCTAAATTATATTTTTATTTTTCGCCTGATTTTACTCCAAGGGTGAGGGAGGGAATGGGTGGGGGGTGGATGTCATGTTTGCATATTCTCTAAAGTTCATCTGCTGGAGAGCTCCATTTGCATAAACCTGCAATTTCTTATTTTAGAAAACCCCAAAAAATAAATTCCCATTATACCCCTAGATGAATATTTTGGGATCTCTGCTTCAAGAGCAGATATTTTGGAAGTGTTATAGAAACTCTGTTGAGTTTTGTAAAACCAGCTTTGAAAAAAGGCGATTTGTGAAATAAGCTTCTTCTATCGTCCGCCCTCCTACATCTCTATGTGATAAATAAGGCACACATATTTGGTATCCCCATGCACAAGTGAAGTGGCAAGATGTGAAAGGAGATGAATTTTGTCCGTGGTCTATACTGTGTGTGAAAAATGCTAGTATATACTGACGCATTTGCTAAAAAATTGCTAATTTTATTCTGTTCCATCTTATTCAAGAAACTTTCAGAAGAAAACTGGACTTTCTAAAAATATGATAAACCCCTTGAAGAAAACCTTGTGGGGTCTACTTGTGTGAATGAAGTCATTTATGGGGTGTTTCTAATGTTTCAGCAGCATTAGGCCCCCCAGAAAACAGTATGCGGCTATAAAGTCAAGTGCAGAATTCCTGGACTGAACAGGCCAAAAAGCCTCCTTTTATCCAAGCCCTGGCACATGCCCGCACAGTGAATAAGGCACACATATTTGGTATCCCCATGCACGGGAGAAGTGGCAGAACGTGAAAGCAGATGAATTTTGTCCGTGGTCCATACTGTGTGTGAAAAATGCTGGCATAAACTGACGCATTTGCTAAATTCTTGCATTTTTTTCCAATTTTGCCCACTTTAGAGAAAAAAATAAAAATGATGTATACTGACAAATGCCATTAAAACAAAGCCCTATCTGTCCTTTAAAAAGAGTGTAAAATTCAAAGATGAACTTTATTCACCTGCAGAGTTATAGTCATCTAAAGAAGCGCATAGCATAATTGTGACATTTTCTCTGTCTGTTCTGTAACAGAGT
Source organism: Rhinoderma darwinii (assembly GCF_050947455.1). NCBI lineage: Eukaryota > Metazoa > Chordata > Amphibia > Anura > Rhinodermatidae > Rhinoderma > Rhinoderma darwinii. The sequence goes on along the minus strand of NC_134687.1, from coordinate 553,396,348 downwards.
TTTCGTTTTATAATCAATGCTGTCAACACTGGGTGCAACAAGGAAGAACTGCAGGGTCACCTGCAAATGGACAGCCTTGATAGAGTGTATTAGCACATACATTATCTGCCTTGACCTTAAGAAAACACACTGAACTATATCAGCAAGAGATAAGAAAGGTTGCCCGATAGCTGCCGTAATAATGCGCACATTAGCTGCTCTAAAACAAACAGCAGATAAGCCCTCTATGCCAAGTGCATTAGTTCAATGTATATGTATTTGTTCCACATGAGAATACAGTGTATGGATAGTGACAGCTTCGCCACAAGAAGCAAATCACGTTGTTAGTACAGAGTCCTAAAGGGTTAACTATGGTTCTTCTGATGCTGAACTCGTGCTGTGCTGTGGTGGATCTTTTATATAACTTGAAAAATGTCATAATAGTTTGTAAATGATTTTCCCCAAACCCCACCATTATTACTTCACTGACACTTATTTATTACCAGAAATCAATCAAACGAGAAATGAGGCATTACCGGTCGAGATTGGGTTTGAACAGCCCCGTATTGGGCCTAGTGCTTCCATTTTTATTCTATGTAGTTGATCATTGCATTCTTTTTTCATGATTCTTGTAGCAAGAGCAAACTATCCATTAGGGCAATTTTGTTAGCGGGTCCACATGAGAAGGAGGATTTCAGCCTCAGTGGGCACCTGATATGGAGCTGAGCATTTAATGGATTGTATTCACCACTACTGAGCAGCCAATTCTTATAATTTTATACATAGTATTTTATGAACACCAAGGAATTGTAATAATATAGGAAAACATGAGAATACATTATGTTGTCTGCAGATGGTTTAGAAATCCTTACTCACCTCTGTACTTTTCTCAGTATGCTAATATGGATGATACACTAGCACAATTGTAGCATAACTCCCAACATCTAGATCCCAAATCGCAGAATATTTTTAGCTCCATCCCCACTCCACTTACTCCAATCAGCCAGAAATGCTTCCCAATGTACAAGTTTGCATAATCCCCAAACCGTTTGTGAGACAGTGCCTCAAAAAACGAGACCGTTGGCAGGTTGGATAGTAGAATGAACTGTACATTGGACCGTGTAATTCGTCTGTAATTACGAACCGTAATTACGGACCCATTCACTTATATTGCCCACGGACACATTTCCGTATATATTTACGGGAAGGTGTCCGGGCCGTAGAAAGCTTCCGAAAAAGATAGTATGTGTCCTATTTTTTGCTTTTACAGACCGTGCTCCCATACTTTAGAATAGGAGCACAGGCGGCAAATGCAGATGGCTGTCCTCGGCAGTCCGCGGCCAGCCGTGCCCATAATCACAGACCGTGATTACGGGCATGGTCGTGTGCAGGGGGCCTTAATATGTTGCTTGTTTCGTACAGAGCAAAAATGGACAGTGCTAAAAATGTCTTCCACTAGACTTGGGGATACTTTTGATTATTTTACCATATATGACTTCTGATAAGGCAAAACTGACAACCAATATGCCTACACTTCCTGTTGTCACTTTGCAAAAATGTCTGCCTTAACCCCTTCCCGTCGTAAACAACTTTCAGATTTTCATTTTCGTTTTTTCCTCCCCACCTTCCTAAAGCTATAACGTCTTTATTTTTCCATCGATATAGTCCTATGAGGGCTTAATTTTTGCAGGACGAGTTGTAGGTTTTCGTAGCACAATTTATTGGGCCACATAATGTAATAGGAAACTGGAAAAAATTATTTGTGGGGTAGAAAGTGCAAAAAACTGCGATGCCTCCATAGTTTTTTGCGCCTCGTTTTTACGGAATTCACTGTGCAATTAAAACAACATGTTAACTTTATTCTGCGTGTCAACACGATTATGGCGATACCAAAGATATATAGTTTTTTCTATATTTTACTACTTTTACAAGTAAAAAAACTAAGTGTAAAAAATGTAATTTATTTTGTGTCGCCAAATTCTGAGAGCGATAACTTTTTTAATTTTTCGTCTATTAAGTGGTATGAGAGCTTATTTTTGCAGGATAAGCTGTAGTTTTTAATGATACTATTTTGGGGTACATGCGACATTTTGATCCTTTTTTATTCCATTTTATGTGGGAGATGAGGTGACCGAATAAGAGAGATTTTGGAATTTCCAATTTATTTATTTTTTTACGGCGTACACCACCGTGCGGGTTAAATAATTATATATTGTAATAGTTCAGACTTATGCTCTAGGGGGAAAATGGGAAAGGGTGGTTTTTTCGAAAAACTTTTATTTAACTAATTTTTAGTCCCAAGGGGACTTCAACCAGTGGATCGCTTGCACAATATACTGCACTACTAATATATTGCAGTATATCGTGATTCTGACAGGCATCAATTAAGCCCTGCCGGAGGAAGAGCTTAATGGGAGCACAAAGATGGACCATAGTAGCCACCCTGCAATTGACAAGTTAAACAAGCAGGATCCTGCTCATTACTGTGAAATGTCAGCTGGAACATATTTATTTATTTCAGTTACTTATACAGCGCCAACATATTACACAGCGCTGTACAGAGGTCCTCTTATACTGTCCCCATTGGGGCTCACAATCTAAATTCCCTATTGGTATATTTTTGGGGTGTGGGACGAAACCCACATAAACACAGGGAGAACATACAAACTCCATGCAGATGTTGGCCTTGGTTGGATTTGAACCCAGGACCCCAGCACTGCAAGGCAACAGTACTAACCCCTGAGCCACGGAAGGAACGGGTTCACTCCGTGAGCCTGTTCCATACTTCCCCACTACCCGGCTATGATGTCGATACGTCAAATGTCGGGAAGGGGTTAAGGCACTTTCTTATCTGTTGGTCATGTATATATTTTGTCTTAATAGCACACCATGTCGCTTGAGACAGTATTGCAAGTAAGTATTATTAACAGGACTAATGCACACGAACATAGTGGTTTTCCGGTCCAAAAAAACACTGATCCGTTGTGGTCCTTTTGTCCACAAAAAAACCTTCCATAGTCTCATCAGTTTTTCACACATCCACAAAAAAAATATGCATGGATGGTCATGCACGATGGGCGAGTCTAAGTCGCAAATACAGTCAGTAAAATTACATGTCCCGAGTTTTTCCAGCCCTGATTTGCGGCCCCCACATGCATCTGTGCACACATGTACTATATGCTTAGCATCAGTGGGCGAAGTCTGCTAAGGGTGCAGTATTTGTCTTGTATTTTTACGCTGTAGAAAACTGTACAATAGTCAATGGGAAAATATTTTGCTACTCAGGCATTACATTTCTTGCGTTCTTACGAATATTTTTGCCATTGGTTTACACTGTAATGTTTTCCACACCTTGATGCACGCTTGCAAAAATTAAAGGGAAATACGCCACATGTGACTGCACCCTAAAGGCATACCTCCCAACTTTTGAATTCGGAAAAGAGGGACATTTTTAAGCCACGCCCCCTAACCACACCCAATATTCCGCATAAACACATCAAATCACAGCCAGATCCTTCTGCAAATAACGCGCGCACATTCTCACTGCGGACCTCTAGACTGTATGGATATCACAGATATTATGGATCCGGTTATATCATCTTTATGTTACTTTTCCTAACTTGGGTATAACATTTGCTCATCACGGCAGCAGCTGCAGGACAAACCAAAAGGCTGAGAACAATGAAAATCAAGAGGGAGACCCTGTGGTTGATGACTTTTCAATTGACAGGTAGCAGAGTTACATGATGGGGATTTTTTTTCCAGTTGTCAATGGAAAAATCATCCACCAGAGCCCCCCTGTAGATTGCTCCACACACAGCCCCCCTGTACATAGCGCCAGACACAGCCCCCCTGTAGAGAGCTCCACACACAGCCCCCCTGTAGATAGCTCCACACACAGCCCCCCTGTAGATAGCTCCACACACAGCCCCCCTGTAGATAGCTCCAGATACAGCCCCCCTGTAGATAGCTCCACAGACAGCCCCCTGTAGATAGCGTCAGATACAGCCCCCTGTATATAGCGTCAGACACAGCCCCCCTGTATATAGCGCCACACACAGCCACCTGTAGATTGCGCCACACACAGCCCCCTGTACATAGTGTCAGATACAGCCCCCTGTAGATAGTGCCACACACAGCCCCCCGGGAGATAGCGCCAGACACAGGCCCCCTGTAGATAGCGCCAGACACAGCCCCCTGTACATAGCGCCAGACACAGCCCCCTGTACATAGCGCCAGATACAGTCCCCCTGTACATAGCGTCAGATAGAGCCCCCTATAGATAGTGCCACACACAGCTCCCTGTAGATAGCTCCACACACAGCCTCCTGTACATAGCGCCACACACAGCCCCCTGTAGATAGCGCCACACACAGCACCCCTGTAGATAGCTCCACACACAGTCCCCCTGTAGGTGCCACATTGCCGCCAGAGCGGAGAGCGGTAGACGTAGGCTTTATTCACACGACAGGGTCCGAGTGTCGGCCGATAAAAACGTCCGTTTTGGGCCGTTTTTCCCGGCCGTTTTGCATCCGTTCCGATTCTGTTCCGGGCCGTTTTTTTCCGACCGTTTTAAAATTGGATGAATTTAATTTAAATTTGTTGCCACACACAGCCCTCTGTAGATAATGCCACAGCCCCCCTGGTAGGTAATGCCACCCAGCCCCCTGTAGGTAATGCCACCCAGCCCCTTGTGCTTTGCAAAAAAAGACCCTCCTCCTCCTCAGATGCCCTCTGCACTGTGAGGAGGAGGAGGAATGAGAGCGCGAGCGATGGAAGACACGGCCGTCACTCAGGACACATCCGGTGATGGCCGTGTATTACCCGGCCCCATAGACTTCTATGGGAGCCGAGCGGCCGGGTAAACGACCGAAAATAGGGCATGTCGTGTGAATAGCCCCATCACTGACCGTCAGAAGAAGGCAGGAGTCTTGCAGCAGCGTTCTCACTGGTGTCGATGCCGGCCCGGGAGTGAACCAGTCCAGTCACCTGACCGGTGAGGTCAGGTGACAGGACTGGTCCACTCCCGGGCCGGCATCGATCCCAGTGAGAACACCGCCGCAAGACTCCTGCCTTCTTCTGATCGCTGCTGCAGGCAGCAGCAATCAGCTGTTCTGATGCAGCGCCCAGCGGGACATTTACAGACCGCCCGGAATGGTGGGACAGCGGTGAGAAACCGGGACTGTCCCGCCGGATCCAGGACGGTTGGGAGGTATGCCTAAAGGATTGCCTGTTTTGCTAGATCTCTTATACTCTCAGGTTTTTTTTAACTTCGCCAGCATTTTCTAAACTACGCCAACACTTCAGCTTCTATTCAACAACTAAGAAACTGCTAAAAAAGTTCAACATTTGGTGCCACATATACATTCAAATTAAACCCACATCTCTCGGCTGCAGTTAAAATATTGTAACCACCAGTCTGATTTGTTAGCGCACTTCACACAGCCCATTCCACAGGACATACCACTTCCTGATGGTGAAAAGCCAAAAAAAGCTGAAGTGATGAATGAGAGGACCGCCAAATATATCAGGTATCTCCATTTGTTCCAGTGGCTTTAAGGTGTCTTTGTTGCTCTTAGTGGTTTGGTTTGTAGATTATTTTTCTAACTGAGTTATGGTTGCAATGAAAAATGGAAAACTTGTCCTCACACCCGTCTATAAAGAAGGAAAGTACACTCTCTGAATTGCACATTTCAAAGGAAAAACATATTATTCGACAACGTACAACAGTGACGCGAGCAGCTTTCATATTCAGTATATGCTTCATTCTTTCTTTTTTGTTATGCTAGTGTATCCTTTTTACTGCCAGTTTTTTCATTATTTTAATTGTAAGCATTTGGGTGATAAAGAAGCAAGAAAAACAATCAAAATGCACTTTTTTTATATTTCCTTCCCCTATTTTTGTAACATTATTAAAGAGGATCTCTAATCTCTCCTGAAATGTTTGTTGTATTAAAGTGTAGCTAAACGTTTAACAAACTTCTGACATGCCATAGTGACATGTCAGATGTTTGGATTGGTGGGGGTCCGAGCACTGAGACCCCCACCAATCGCTAGAACGCAGCAGCTGCAGCGCTCGTGTGATCGCTCAGACACTTCGTGTCTGTTCGGATTTTTCTGGAAAGCCGATGTATCGGAGTACAGGCTCATAAACTTTCTATTGTGTCCGTACTCCGATACATTCATTTCCGGAAAAAGCCAAATAGACACGAAGTGGCTGAGCATTCACACAAGCGTTTCAGCTGCTTCGTTTTAGCGATTGGTGGGGGTCTCAGTGCTTGGACCCCCTCCAATCAAAACTTCTGACATGTCACTACGACATGTCAGAAGTTTGTTAAACGTTTAGCTACACTTTAAATACTTGCATTCCCCATAAAATAACAATTCTGAAGCATCTTTTCGTAGAACACTGCGTTGTGTCATTCCTCTGTTATGCCTCCTGGAAATGTAAGAATAAGGCCAAATTCACACGAACGTGGGGAAACTCGGACATGAAAAACGTGAAGTTTTTCACGTCCGAGGTGTCCCCGTGCGGGTTCTATTTTCATGGATCCCCATAGAGTTGAGTCTATGGAGGCATCTAAGAAACGGAACAAAATAGGACATGTTCTATTTTTCAACGGACCCTTCACATGCTCCATTGAAACACCGGCCGTGTGAACGACCTAATTGAAATACATGTGTCCATGTGACGGCCGTTGTTTTAACGGCTGTCGCACGACATACTCTACGTTAGTGCGAATTTGGGCTATTGGTGTATCATTCCCCTAGTCAATGAGCCGTATCTATACATTTCCAGCAAGGGAAATTAAATCTCGTTTACCTCGTAATCTCGCGAGATTACGCGTGGCTTGCTGGAATCTCACAGAAAAGATTCAGAAGTGTCAGGATTCTGAATACACATGACGTACAGGCTGGAGGTCATGTGTATTTATTATCAGGACACTTGTGTATGTGGCTGCACATCGTTCTAGTAAGAACGTGATGCTGCTGTGTAAATGAATGGAGAGGAGTGTATGACACTGACTGGTCACTGATTCGTCAGCATCATACACTTCTATTCACAACGCCCAGTTAGTAAAACAAGTAAACACGCCCAGTTAAAAACACAATACACGCCCAGTTGGACATACGAAAAAAAACACGCCCAGTTGTCCATTTAAAACCTCATTTGCATAAATATAAAATAGCTCATAACTTGGCCAAAAATGAACGTTTTTTTGAAAAACAAAACGTTACTGTTATCTACATTGCAGCGCCGATCACATGCAATAGGAGATAGGGATTTGAGAATCTGGTGACAGAGCCTCTTTAAGCATTTTTCACCTATCCACTGGATAGGTGAAAAATGCTAGATCCAACCACTGGTACCACCACTCATCACCAGAATGGGGGACCCCAAATCCCCGTTACCCCCACCCGCAAGTTGGTGGCTAGGAGGAGTTTGAGTGGATCGGAGGCCGGGCATGCGCGTTGCTACTCCATTGAAAGTCTATGGGGCTGACAGAAACAGCCGAGACTGTGTCAGACCTCCACCAATCTGGTATTTTTCACCTATCCAGTGGACAGGTGAGAAATGCTGAGGGCTGAAATACCCCTTTAAGGACAAAATGATTTGTTTCGTTTTACATCTCCGCATTCTAAAAGTCATAATATTTTTCAGTCGATATAGATGTATGTGGCCTTTTTTTTTTTTTTGGCGGAATGAGTTGTATTTTATTAGTTCCCGCTGGGAACCCTCTGTCCATGGATGTTTTATGAGCTGAAATGAAAGGATTTTAATGCAGGATGGTGAGTTGCCTCTTTTTGCTTTTCGTTCTTCTCTGGATTGTTGGATAGCTGGATACTTATCTTTTAGCCGAGCACCACCATGACCTGTTATATATATATGAACCCCCAGCGACATACCCGCTCCCAGAATAAGTGAGGACTGTGAATAGTGCCGACCTGTTGACTTATTTTGTTTTGTATATGTATTTAATTAGTTACACCATTTTTGGGTACATACAATGTATTTACATTTTTGGGGGGATGGAAAAAAAAACCTGCATCTTTGCCCTTGTTTTTGGGGATTAATTTTTACATCGTTTACTGTGCGTTATAAATAATGTTAACTTTATTCTGTGGGTCGTTACCATTACGGTGATACCAGATTTATACAGCTTTTTTTTATGTTTTACTACTTTTGCACAATAAAAACCCTTTTTTTTTTACAAAATAATTTTTTTTGTTGCCGAATTCCAAGACCCATTTTTATTTATCCATTGATGGAGCTGTATGAGACTTTTTTGCGGGACGACTTTACATTGGTACCATTTTGGGGTACATGTGACTTTTTGATTACTTTTTGTATTCAGGCAATGTTTTTTATGTATTTTTATGGGATAGCTTTCTTTTAAGTGATAAAACATTGTGAAAGAGAAAAAAGATGGCTTTTGTAAATTGATTGACTTTCTTTAAATTATTTTTTTTAATCCCACTATGGGACTAAGGGAACCTGCAATCCTTAGATCGCTTAGATAATACACTGCAAAACTTCTGTATTGTAGTGTATTAGGCCCCATGCACACGACCGTATTTTTGTCCACCCATAAATACTGGCGTAAATACGGGTCCTTGGTCACACGTATTCGACCCGTATTGCACCAGTATTTATGGACCCGTGCCCGTGAATACGGGTCCGTGTCACCCGTATTCCACCCGTATTTACGGGCACGTTTTCACTGCAAAATTGCACTGCAGTAATCGGCAGCCCTACTCTCTATCAGTGCAGGATAGAGAGAAGGGACAGCCCTTTCCGTAATAAAAGTAAAAGAAATTCATACTTACCCGGCCCTTGTCTTGGGGACGCGTCTCTCTCTTGACATCCAGTCCAACCTCCCTGGATGACGCACAGTCCATGTGACCGCTGCAGCCAGTGATTGGCCTGTGATTGGCTGCCGCGGTCACATGGGCTGTAACGTCATCCCAGGAGGCCGGACTGGAGGAAGAAGCAGGGAGTTCTGGGTAAGTATGAACGTCTTTTTTTTTTTTACAGCTTTATCTATATTGTGATCGGCAGTCACTTTCCCTGGTGCTGAGTTACTGCCGTTTGTTTAACTCTTTCAGCACCCTGGACAGTGACTATTTACTGACGTCGACTAGCAATGCTCCCGTAAATACGGGTGCACACACGTAGTCACCCGTAATTACGGGAGCCCCATAGACTTCTATGGGCCTGCCCGTGCCGTAATTACGGCCTGAAATAGGACATGTTCTATATTTTTCAACGGCACAGGCACCTTCCTGTAAGCATACAGGGAGGTACCCGTGACCAATAGAAGTCTATTGGCCCGTAATTACGGGCCGTAATTACGGCACGTGATTACGGGCGTTTTTACGGTCGTGTGCATGGGGCCTTAGGCTTGGCAATGTTGGGGTCCTTTCACATGATGCAGTTAAATTGGGGTATTAACGCAATTACAAATCACAGCAATAATACGCGATTTGACCACACCGTATGAATATATCCTTACACTGACAGTCAGTCTATAAGGTCCTGCCTCCGGCAAGGTCTGATATGCTTTGGGACATAGCATTGTTAGGCCCCCGGCTACCATCTGCAACCCATCATAAACCTGGGATCATGTCTAGAGGGCGCTGTTGGCCTTAATAGGAAGCTTCTTCACTCTATAAAACAACTAAGGTGCTGCGGTCAGTACTATGACTAAGCGTACTGTTTTTTTGTCTTTATGTGCTGGGTCGATTTTTAATGTTTATACAATAAAGTCCTGAGTTTGCTTCATGAAGTGCTGGATCATACCTTTTGTTTGCTGCCGCTGTCAGTCCTGCCTGCTGCATCTGTGGGGTTGTACACCCGGGATCTGAGTCAACTTCGATCACGCTGGTTGCAGCAGGGTGTCAGCTGTATGTTACAGCTGACACTCACTGAGGATGGCGTGGGCATAGCTACAGAGCCCGTGCCATCCCATGCCGTAAGAGTATGGTGTAATGCAGAAATAGGTGTAAGAGCTTGTCTGCTTTCAACAATTGCTTCTTGCTAGTAGGTTCCCCAAAAATAGGCTAATCTTAGGGTGTCCCTCTGCTGTGACCATTAGCAACCACTATAATCTGTGGGGAAACCTTGCAGCCAGTGTATAAGTTTACCTTTTAGCAGAGATATCCTAAGGACCGCGCTCCTAAAGTGGCTATTTAGCAAGCATGGACTGGGTTAAGGATAAGCATAGCTGTGCACGATGAGAAGTCTGTATCAGCAGGGTGCCCTCACCACTGGTCACTCCCAGTTTGCATGCCAGGAGAACGCTGCCATGCAGAAGGAATTGCCTGCTGAAGTGTTTCTAGAGCTTGCTAGTGATGGAAGGATTGGAGAAGGAGCCTGTGCTCAGTTACTACGGGTGTTTATTTACACTGCAGAGACACCGGACAGAGGGCTGAACTACATTTAGTGATAATTTCATACTCCACTGACTGTGTAAAAGTCATCTTTCATGTATAAAATTGAACAAAGCTGTAATGAAGGAAGGATAAATCCTCAAAGGAAGGAGTGAAGTGTGATTGCTCTAATTAAAATGCTCAAGAACCGCACATATGTGTTTCTAATCTGCTCATTTTCTTCTATTTCCTTTGTGAAATTGTTTTTCAAGTTAACCCGTTGTATACTGCAAAAACTGTTAGGCCGGGCTCCCACGCAGTGTAAACACTGCGGAATTTCTGCAACGGAATTGTGTGCGAAAAAAGGACAGTGTAAACGTTAATAAATTGACCTGCGGTGTGGAACATAAATCCGCAGCATGTCAATTTATTCTGCGTTTTTGGCGACTTTCCATTGCGGCTTTTCCCCATTGTAATGGGATGCAAAACCCGCAACAGAAAGCCCAGTGTTGTGACTTTTGCGGCGTAATCGCAGCGATTACACTGCAAAAGACGCAACTCCGGAAAAAAAAAACGTACTTACCCAGAACGCTCTCCTTCTTCCTGCAGTCTGGCCTCCTGGAATGACTCATCCCATGTGACCCCTGCAGCCAATCACAGACTGCAGCGTCACATGGCCTGCAACATCATCGGAGGAGGCCGGACTATGTGCAGAGAAGGGGGAGGGGGTAAGTATCGAAGTTTTGTTTTTTCTTCAAGCGTTTCTTTCGGCAGAGGAAATTCCGTCTCAAAAACCGCACCACAAAGTGATGCGATTTTTCTTACGGAAGGTGCTGCGGCTTCCTGGTCGGATACGCTGCATGATTTTTACGCAGCATATCTGACCCGAGGGAACCCAGCCTTAGTCTCACAACAGTCACATGAAAGTTGCTTGAAATTCACATAACTCTGAGTTGTAGTGCCACAAAGTTTTGCGTAGTCCCTGCGTAAAGCCCGTTTTCCACAGCCACATCTTGGCCACATCTACACATATGACCTGTCGTCCTGCCACTGATTTTAATACCACAGTAGGACCTTATGGGGTAAATCTGTCCTACATGGTTTACCCAGTAAAGTGCTGTTCTGAGCATTCTAGTGCAGTGTTCCCCAACCAGTGGCTCAAAGCTTCAGGGTGAGAACATATGGCACGACTGCCTCAGTGTTTCTAAAACCGAAACCGCACCCACATGGGTGGCGAATGGCAACACAATTAAGCCGGTAATGCTATGGTATTGCTGGCAAAATCATAAGGCCATTAGCCACTGCATGTAAACGTGGCTTCGGCCTGTCGTGGCTCGCTCTGTGTTCTCACCCTTATTTAGCTCCACAGCTGCTGGCAGCTGCAGAAGCTATTGTGAATTAGTGGCACCATCGATGTCACAGCATTACTAGAACTTAATATCAGAAGCAATACCACATAATTGGCAGCGAACACTAAGGTGACCATAGTTAAAGCGTTGGATTGGAGATAGCAAGATAACACAAGATCAGGTCATGTTTTGCAGCATACCTATAACTAAACCAGTGATGGACTAGTGTAGAGAGGACCAGTTGTAATGGTTCCTGGTATACATATTTCATTCTGTAAGTACCATTAAGGTGCAATCAATCGAGATTCTAAATCTTTGAAAAAGCACAGTGTCCAGATTTATTAAATTGTTATACAAATTTTGCATGACCCACATCATGCCCTATCCATCACATCTTTCTGCTATTTTCTTTTCGTACAATAGCGGAAAAATTGGATGTGAGTTTGCAGATTTTATATATGGGGTGGTGCTTAAAATAAAATGCAATTATTATTTTTGGTGGAAATGTGGCTTAGATTGCCAACACAAAATGAACAGCATCATACATAAAGGGTGGATTGATTCAGGCCACGTTCACACGTGGCAGAATTTTTCCGCTGCAAATGTTGGTGCAGATTTGGGGCAATTACGCAACGAATCTGCAGCAACATTTTCATATTTGACAGGTAATTCAGACGTTGCAGATATCACAGCGGACTTGCCACAGATTTCAGTTTTTGCTTTGCAAAGGCTGAAATCCGCAGTGAAATTTCGCTGCTTCTCCGCAACATAATGAGCATGCTGTGGAGGGAAAATTCTGCACCACAGCTTAATTTCCAAAGAGTTATTTTCTGCAACGTCTGAACTATGTTTCCTAAAAATATATAGATGAATGGAACAGATTTTTAGTAGCAGAAATTTCTGCAACAAAATCTGCCACGTGTGACTGAACCCAAATAGTTAAAACAAAAAATGACAGTGTTGCCCATAGAATCCAATCAGATAGCTTGTTTCCTATTCACACCTGCCCTGAAAAAAAGCTGCCGTCTGCATGGGCAACACTGAGACATTTTGTTCGAAAAGTCACTTTTTTTAAAAAACAATTTAAACAATTCTTATTTAAATTAGTAATTCATCCCACCGGGTGGTGATATTTGACATAACAGTTCCAAAAGTAGGACAGCGCCATCTTGTGTACATTTCATACATTACAACTAATCATGGTGTTGCAAAGGAGTTCAACAAAAGTGAGGCCGTGCTCACACATATGGTAAACACTGCAGAATTTCCAACCGTGCTTCCTTTGAAGAAATTCTGCTATGTTTTCGCCACAACAATTAACATACTGCGGAATGAAATTCTGTTTATAATGTCAACTTCTGTCCGCTTTTTCTGCAGCTTTTATTCGCAGTGTGTGGACAACATTTGTTGAAATCTCATCCATTTTCCTGCTACTGTAATTCGCTGCGAAATATCTGCACAGAAAATCCGGTTTTAAATTCTGCAGTGTTTACGCTAAATGTGCATGGCCTTAGACAGGACAAAAGACCATTTACTCAAAAATATTTTTTTATTATCTTTGCTTTCTATTTTTTTTATCATTTATCTTATAATTATATTTTAACTGTAAACTAAACTCCACCCTATTGCAAAATGCAAACTGTTCACCGTGTATACCTTTTGTTTTTTTTGTTTTTTCTTAGATAAAATGAGTTAAGGAAACAGATTTAATCCAAAGAGCAACAACCTGATGCAGCGTAAACAGAAAAACAGATATCTCAGATTAGAAGATTTTCTTTAGTGTGAAGTGGAAGTAGTCATTAGAGATGTAGGAATATGCTACAGATGTAGATTGTGATGTCAAAGGTGATGTGTTATAGCTAGCGTGACTCCAGCAGACCCTTAGGGCGGGTTCACACATGGCGGAATTCCACTTAAATTCCGCTGCGGACACTCCGCAGCGTTAATCCACAGCGGAGCCGTTTCTCCATTGACTTTCACTTTAATTTAGCAGTGTTCGTTTACACGATGCGTACAATTCCGCTGCGGAGCATAGGCTGCGGAGCGGAATTTGGTGTCCGCAGCATGCTCTGTCTGTTGCGGAACAGTGGCGGACTCATGGCGGAATTTCTCCATTGACTTCAATGGAGATTCAAAGTTCCGCAATGAAGTCCGCAGCTGTCATGCACATGTCATGTGTGCTGCGGATGCGTCTTGCTTTTTTAACTTGACATTTCTTCATTCTGGCTGGACCTATGTATTTCTAGGTCTACAGCCAGACTGAGGAAGTCAATGGGGCTCCCGTAATGACGGGAGCGTTGCTAGGAGACGTCAGTAAATAGTCACTGTCCAGGGTGCTGAAAGAGTTAAGCGATCGGCAGTAACTGTTTCTGCACCCGGGACAGTGACTACCGATCCCAATATACATGTATCTGTAAAAAAAAATGAAGTTCGTACTTACCGAGAACTCCCTGTTTCTGTCTCCAGTCCGGCCTCCCAGGATGACGTTTCAGTGTAAGTGACGGCTGCAGCCAATCACAGGCCAAGCACAGGCTGCAGCGGTCACATGGACTGGCGCGTCATCCAGGGAGGTCGGGCTGGATGCCGAAGGAGGGACGCGTCACCAAGACAACGGCCGGTAAGTATGAAATTCTTTTACTTTCACTAGGGAAAGTGCTGTCCCTTCTCTCTATCCTGCACTGATAGGGAGAAGGGAAGCACTTTTCCCGCAGTCCGCAGCAGCTAGTCCGCATCAATTTACTGCACATTTTGTGCAGATCCGCAGCCGTAATCCGCAACCCGGATTAGGTGCGGCATTGATGCGGACAGTTGCGGAGGAATTCCGCCATGTGTGGTCATGCCCTTACCGGGTGTGGTGGTTGGCACTGTAAATCGGCTATGGGACTGGCATTGTCTGGTAGACACTTTCTTTGTGTGGTCAGCAAGTCTTAAGTCCACAAGCCTATGTTTGCCTTTTTCCAAACATCCATCATACCTTGTTTATAAAGTAATAATTGAAACATAGTTATTAATATATATAAGGAAAATGTGCGCATCAAGTATTCATTGTCTCGGGTGATTTGATATGTTCACTGTTTGTATAGAGTCTGAATCTGATAGGTCTCTATATTGGACATGGGCTGCTGCATACTTCTTTGCAAAACTGTTAACATGTCTGCCAACTTTTAGAATGGTAAAAGAAGGACACTTATGGGAAATTGTGTGAAAGATCCATTATTTCATGCATGTCTATACACTTGAATATTTGTTTATGTATATATTACCACAAAAAACATCTGAATATATACATTTTGTAAAGTCAAAATTTCATAAAATCATTAATCAGGGGCCCACATAGGGGAGAATTCCAAGTTCCTAACAACCTCTTTTGAGCCAGCTATTCAAGATAAGCTGTTAAATAATAGAAATTCTTCTGTTTGCCACTAGGGGGAGCTCAGTGCATACTGTTTTATTTATTAGTTCAATGGGAGCTGTATAATTTCCTAAACAGTGACCTCCCCCTAGTGGTGGATGCAGGTAAAAGGTTACCATGCACTGTATCGCTATGTCTGTATAAAGGGAAGTAGAGAAACTCTTAAAGCTCTGACACATAAAGAATTTTGCACAATATAATTAAATTATAGGTAAACTTTCCCTAGACCAACGTTTATTAACCCCATGAACTTCTACCCAAGGATATTAACCAGGGTAACCAATAGTCCAAAAATTTCTGAATAGTCCTTATAATGGGGAGGGGCTGTTTACGGTTTCCATCATAAGCACCAATGTGCTTGGAAACCTCGCTATAAAAATTTGCTTTGCCCCTGATAATACACTAGTTGGGGTCTAATATAAACCAGATCAAGCTTTTTTAGTAGTCATAAGGCTGTGTCCGTCTTGACGTTTACATCAAATGAAAGCGACTGTCTAGTCTACGCACTCCTTAGTCATTTTGTGTTCCATATGTAAAAATAAAATGGTTGGTGACCATCAAAGATAGAAAATGTGTTGGGCCTCAATTTTCTGGTGCTCCAGCAGCACAATCTAAGGCCTCATTCGGGGCCCGAAAAACGGCTGAAAATGTCATGTCAGAACAACCCTGACATTATGTGTAAAGTAACTGTCTGACCACTTTGTATACCATTCAGAGATTCGCAATAGACAGTGGTGATGAGATCTCAGGTAGGAAAAGTGGAAAAACAAAATGGTCTTTATATGCCACACAAATCCTACATGCAAGACATACGCTTCTTATAGAAATGTTATAATCATAATGTTTAATAGATGGCAATCACACGGAATAAAAGAGCTCAATGTACAATGCTTTGGTCACTCTGAGGCAGCTTCTGGAGATGTAAAATATATAGTTGTCCATACCTACCAACTTTGAAGCATTGTAAAAAAAAAAAAGGATAGCAAATACAGCAATGGCACATTTTTTCTCATTAAGCCACACCTCTAATTCTACCAAATCCCTGCCCATACACACCGAGTTCAGCCGATATAGTATCATGCTCCCATAGTGCCGCCACATAGTATGATGTCCCCATAGTTGCCCAGCACACATTATAATGCCCCAATAACTGCCCCCACACAATATAATGCCCCATAGTGTCCCCCACACAGTATAATGCCCCCATAGTCGCCCTGCACACAGTATAATGCCCCAATAACTGCCCCCACACAGTATAATGCCCCATAGTGCCCCCCACAGTATAATGCCCCAATAGTCACCCATCACACAGTATAATGACCCCATAGCTGCCCCCACACAGTATAATGCCCTGTAGTGCCCCCCACACAGTATAATGCCCCCATAATCGCCTATCACACAGTATAATGCCTCAATAGCTGCCCCCACACAGTATAATGCCCCACAGTGCCCCCCACACAGTATAATAACCCAATAGTCGCCCAGCACACAGTATAATGCCCCATAGATGCCCCCACACAGTATAATGCCCCATAGTGGCCCCACACAGGGGCAAAACTAGGAAACACTGGGCCCCATAGCAAACTTTGACTGGGCCCCCCTCCCCTGGGTGCCACACGCAGCCCGCCCTTGTAGATAGTGCCATACAGCCCCCTCCTGTAGATTGTGCCATTGTGCCATACAGCCCCACCCATAGACAGTGCTATACAGCCCCTCTGAAGACAGTGCTATACAGCCCCTACCTGTACAGCTGTAAACAGCCCCCCCTGTAGACAGTACTATACAGCCCACCCTGTAGATAGTTCTATACAGCGCTCCCTGTAAACAGTGCTATACAGTCTCCCCATACAGTGCTATGCAGCCACCCCTGTAGACAGTGCTATACAGCTGCCCCTGTAGACAGTGCTATACAGCTCCCATGTAGACAGTGCTATACAGTCCCACCCCTCTGTAGACAGTGCTATACAGCCCGCCCTGTAGACAGGGCTATACAGTCTCCCCATACAGTGCTATACAGCCCTCCCTGTTCAGCCCACATAGTACCATGCTCCAATAGTGCCTCCCACACAGTATAATACCAAATAGCTGCTCCCACACAGTATAATGCCCTCTAGCTGCCACCATACAGTATAATGCCCCCATAGCATCCACTATACAGTATACTGACCCATAGATGCCCCCATACAGTATAATGCCAACACAGATGCCCCATACAGTATAATGTCCACGCAAGTGCCCCAAACAGTATAATGCCCACACAGATGCCCCCATACAGTATAATGCCCACACAGATGCCCCCATGCAGTATAATGCCCAAACAAATTCCCCCATACAGCATAATGCCCCATAGCTGCCCCATAGCTGCCTCCATGCAGCACAACGCCCCCATAGCTGCCACATACAGTATAATTCCCCCATAGCTGCCCCATACAGTATAATGCCCCATAGCTGCCCAATACAACATAATGCCCCCATAGCTGCCCCGATAGGGCATAACGCCCCCTAGCTGCCCTTATACAGTATTATGCCCTCTTAGCTGCCTCTAGTGCCAGTGCCTTTGTAGGTAGTGACACAGTGCCTATGTAGATAGTACCCCTATATAGTGCCACATTGTCTATGTAGATAGTGCAACACCCCAATGAAGATAGTGCCACACCCCCCTCGGCAGATAGTGCCATTGGGACTCCATCTAGGAGCGGAATCCCCAGCCAGAGCATACTGTAGGCTGGGGATTCCGCTCCTAGAGGGAAGCCATGATGTCACTGTCCATATATCGACAGTGACGTCAGTGGTTACTCCTTGAGCGAAATCCCCGTTGCCAACTCTGGCCGGGAAATCTGCTACAGGAAGAGCCCCTGACGTCAATGTCCATATATGGACAGTGACCTCTGGGGTTTCTCCTAGGAGAGGAATCCCCGGTCCGATCATTGGCAACGGGGATTCCGCTCTAGGAGTAGCCACTGACATCACTGTCCATATGGACAGTGACATTAGGGCTTCCCCGAGCACAACGTTTAAAGTAGCGATGTGCCCAGGGAGTCCTCGGCAAGCGGAGGAACCCCCTCTGCTCCTCCGCTCTGAACTAATTCTGAAGCAGGGAGCTGATGGGATAGGAATTGATGAATTCCTGCTTCAGAATTGAGTTCAACTGTACCTGCGTCCTGCCTCCAGTTGATAGCGGGACATACCCCCGGCCGCCCGGGACAGCCGGACACTGCCCGGACAGTTGGGAGATATGTGTACCCTATGGCAGAGCAGGGAGATATGCCGCTTTGGCTGGTACAGCGGTAGTTACGCCACTGCCCTCACACAGTATAATAACCCAATAGTTGCCCAGCACACAGTATAATGGCCTCATAGCTGCACTCACACAGTATAATAGCTGACTCCACACAGTATAATGCCCTCATACCCAGTACAATGCCTTCATAGTGCCTAATGAAAGTAATCAAATAAATACTCACCTACCCCCATGACGATTGGCGGAAATCCCTCTGCAGGTGTATTACATGCTGGGCTCTATGTGGCTCGGTGTAGACAGGCACGATGACATGCCTGTCTGCGCCAAGCTGCTCACAGCTGGAGTTACATAGTGAATGGTGGAGCAACGTGCTGATGGCTCCCTGCTCCACCATTGGATTCAACTGTATCTGTGTCCTAAGGATGCAGATACAGTTTAAACTGGGACATGCCACCAGCCGCCCTGGGCAGCGGGACACCGCCCAGAATCCGGGACTTCACAGCTGGATTTGGGACAGTTGGGGGGTATGGTGGTCTGATATATAATGGACATGTCTGTGTATCCATGGACAGAGAGTTCAGTCCACCCATTGCTTATTTCTATATGTTTCTTTAGTGTCTGCTATTGGTGTTGCTGTTTGTGTATCATGCGCTGGTTTGTTAGGAGATCACTTAGCCATCAGCATTTGAAATTATAATTTTCATATAAGATAGATAGATGATAGATAGATGATAGGTAGATGAGATAGATAGATAGATAGATAGATAGATAGATAGATAGATAGATAGATAGATAGATAGATAGATAGATAGATAGATAGATAGATAGATAGATAGATAGATAGTATATATTACATTCGATGATTATGTATAATTATAATATTTGCACCTTAAAAAAAATACCTCTCATTGGGATGATGTTTTTTCCGTATAATATGAAACTCATGTCTTGTTTCTCTAAATACACTGTACAATCACAGTTTTTTCTGCACATTTTATATGGATTTTATATGTATATTTATACTTAATTGGCACTATTTTTTTATAATGTATACTTGATTGTGGTTCTCCTATATATATGTTGTTTTCACATGACATTATTTGCTTGAGAAAGGCTATTGAGGGGGGCGTGGTTTGGCAGCTGAACCTGATGGGCGCTTGATAGAACAGCTCCGGCACCTAGCATTCAAAATTAGCGACTTATACCTCAGGATCACGAGGATTTTTCATTGAAGACCTTCTCTAACCACTGAAGATGCCGAGACGATGAAAACAGGTAGCTAAACCGGTCAAGTTGACTGACTTCTACTACCCCCGTCGATCTGAGGGGGAGCGGGACGGTTAGGATATGTTCACACGTGCACATCCGTTACGGCTGAAATTACGGAGCTGTTTTCAGGCGAAAACAGCTCCTGAATTTCAGACGTAATGGCATGTGCAGGAGTTTTTCACAGTGTCCATTACGGACGTAATTGGAGCTGTTTTTCTATGGATTCAATGGAAAACGGCTCCAATTACGTCCCAAGAAGTGACATGCACTTCTTTGACGCGGACATCTTTTTTACACGCCGTCTTTTGACAGTGGCGCGTAAAGAAAATGACCGTCTGCACAGTACATCATAAAACCCATTCGAATGAATGGGCAGATGTTTGCCGACGCTTTCAAGCAGTATTTTCGGCCGTAATTCCAGGCATAAAACGGCTCGCAGGCCAGTTCGCCTACCTCTGAACCGCTTCTTCGCTCCCCGCTTTGTGAGCCTGAGGGTCCGATGCCTAGACGGAGGATGTCTATGCCGTCTCCTGAGGTTTGCTCACCTTCTTACCTGAGGGAGTCGTTGACAGAAGACGCCATTACAGCAGCCTCTGCAGTTGGAGATGGATTGCTCCACGGCTCTATTTCGCCACGCGTGTCGGCTCATTCGGCGCCATCTTCACCCTCCTCTAGTAGCCCTGTGAATCAAAGGCTGAGATTGCAGGATTCTGATCTGACGCAGGACACGGTAGGGGATAATGTTCACCTTTCTTCTGCTATACACTTTGCCTTCATCTTCTAATCCTGTCACGGAGTTAATGTTGAAAACTATGCTGCAGGCGCTACACCAGTCATTGCATGCAGGCATGGCTGAGCTTATTAACCCTCTAGCATCCTCTGTTGCAGCAGTGGAACATAGAGTGCAGCATGTAGAAACGAAAATGAGTGAATTCACATCTTCTCATAATACTCTTATTGATGCCCATTACGACTTAGAAGAGGACTTATCACAAGTTAAATCATGGAGGATAGGTCTAGATGTCATAATCAAAAATTTCGTGGAATTCCGGAAGAGGTTGCGCCAAAAGACCTTAATCATTATGTACAAGACTTCATTCAAGCTCTGTTACCTGCCTGTACCCCACGAGATCTAATTATAGACAGAGTGCACAGAATACCCACAACTAAACACTTGGCGGATACCATACCTCGTGATGTGTTGGCACGAGTGCAATTTTTTCACATTAAGGGGGGATTCACACGAGCGTGTATTCGGTCCGTGCGGGCCGCGTGGTTTTCACGCGGCACGCATGGACCAATACAAGTCTATGGGGCAGTACAGACAGTCCATGCTTTTTGCGCAGCGTTTGTCTGCTGCGCAAAAAGCGCGACAGGTTCAATAACTCTGCGTATTTCGCGCATCACGCACCCATTGAAGTCAATGGGTGCGTGAAAACCACGCAGGTTGCGCGGAAGCACTTCCGTGCGAACCAAATGAAACTGCGCACCAGCTGTCAAAAGGATGAATGTAAACAGAAAAGCACCACATGCTTTTCTGTTTCCGAACATCCAAACGGAGTGTCTTTGCGATGAGTGAAGCCGGACAAGCGAACTGAACTTCACCGGGTTCGGCCGAACTCGTTTTGGCCGAACCCGGCAAAAAAATTATTGGTACGCGACGTCAGGAGATAGTCACTGTCCATGGTGCTGAAAGAGTTAAACTGTTTCAGCACCATGGACAGTGACTACCGATCCCAATAAACATGAACCTGTAAAAAAAAACGAAGTTCTCACTTACCGATAACTCCCGGCGTCTTCCTCCAGTCTGACCTCCCGGGATGACAATTCAGTCCAAGTGACAGCTCCAGCCAATCACAGGCCAAGCACAGGCTGCAGCGGTCACATGGACTGGCGCGTCATCCAGGGAGGTGGGGCCCGATGTCGAGAGGCGCGTCACCAAGGACGCGTCACCAAGGCAACGGCCGGGAAGTTCTCGGTAAGTACGAACTTTTTCTTTTTTTTCAACAGGTTTTTCGATATTGTGTTCGGCATTCACTGTCGAGGGTGCTGAAAGAGTTAGCTCTTTCAGCACCTTGGACAGTGACGGTTGTCGACTAGCCTCATCTCTATGATGGCGGCTGCGCGAAAATCACGCAGCCGCGCATCATACACGGATGACACACGCAGCTGTCAAATGGTGTTTGCGCGCGCAAAAACGCAACGTTCGTCTGTATCTGCCCTAAGGATCGATTTCTAACTGCCACAAGAAAGACTGACTCCATCCCGGACAAATTTAAAGCTTTGTCAGTTTATTCAGATCTCTCTGCTGTGACTCTGCAACTGCGCAGGCAACTGAATCCTATCACATTGGCTCTACGAGATAATAACATTTTGTATCGTTGGGGCTTTCCGGTTCGCCTCATTATTTCACACAAGAATTTATATCATATTATCAAGTCTGTATCTGATGGCATCAACCTCCTGCGACAGTGGAATATTGTGGTCTCTTCTCCCAAGCAACAACCGATGGGCTCTCCACAACGTATCAGGGAAGAATGGCACACGGTAAATCATCGAAAGCAACCACTTCGCTGAATACATATCTTTGAGTCCCCGGACTGATGTCCGGATGGTCGTATTAATGTTTTTCGTCTCCTTTTCTTGGACTTTTTCTTATCCTTGAGGTCCGACATTTTAGGTGCCAATTGGCGGTCCTGAAGGTTCGGTCTCTGATTGACTGTTCTACCCCCGATCTACTGGACAACTCAGTTTGTCCTTCTCTTGGGAACATTTTGGTTTACAGACTTCCTGTTTACATGTTTTTTTATTTTATTTTTTCTTGTACCTGTTTTTTACAGTTCGGATTCTAGCCAGTGATTACATTATTGTTTTGCATATTGGTTACTATGTTTCTTCTAGGTGGCCTCAACTTTTGAGGGGAGAAGTGGACTTTATTACTAATAGTGGTCGTGAGGGGTTGGATCAGTTATCAGCACGCCTCCATCTTAGACAATGGTTTTAAAGTTTGCTTCCCTGGATGTTAATGGCCTTAATAGCGCTCAAAAACGAGCACACATGTGGGATGAAGCCAAATCTTTGATGTGTGACATTTTTTGCGTTCAAGAAACGCATCTCTTGAAAAAAGATGCTCATTGCATAAAGAGTCACCTCTTTCCTGACATTTATCAGTCACATTACACCACTAAGTCTAGAGGCGTTCTGATAGCTGTTAAAAACATGGTGGCTTTTAAACTTCTTCAGGTAAATACCGATCCTGATGGGCGTTATATCATATTAGTTTGTTTACTTAATAATGTTAAATATACCTTGGTGAATTTGTATGCCCCTAACAGGCATCAAACTAGGTTTTTTCATAAAATCTTTAGGCTTATTGATAAACATAAGGAGGGGAAACTGCTCATATGCGGTGATTTTAACACTATAATGAACACGTCACTTGACTCTACTTCCAGTACTATATTATCTCAGACTTCCTTGCATGATATGTGTTGGGCTAGGGAACTGTATGATATATGGCACTTGCGACATAGCTCTGAGATGGATTTCTCATTTTATTCGCAACCACATAACAGTCATTCTCGCATTGACATGTTCATTGTAGATAGGGATTTAGCCCTTATGCACACGACAGGGTTTCCCGGCCGAGTGACGGCCGATCAAAAAACGTCCGTCACACGGCTGCAGTAGGAACAATAGACCCCTAATGGGGCTATTCACACAACCGATTTTTTTGAAGGCCCGGGAAACCCGGCCATCAAAAATGGGACATGCCCTATTTTCGGCTGTTCTCCCGACCGCCCGTCTCCCATAGAAGTCTATGGGGCCGGGTAATACACGGCCATCACTTGAATGTGCTCCAAGTGATGGCCGTGTCTTCCGTCGCTCGCTCTCTCCTTCTCCTCCTCACAGTCCGAAGTGCATGTGAGGAGGAGGGTATGTTTTTTGCTCCCTGTAGGAGCTTCAGCAACTCTGTGGCCGGGGTTTGGGGATTCCGCTCCAGCAGAAGTCCCTGACTTCACTGTGTCCATATACGGACACAGTGAAGTCAGGGACATCTGAAGTGGAATCCCCGGCGATGTGGCCGGGGATTCCGCTCCAGGAGAAGTCCCTGGCTTCACTGTCCATATATGGACACAGTGACGTCAGCGACTTCTGAAGCGGAATCCCCGGCGATGTGGCCGGGGATTCCGCTCCAGGAGAAGTCCCTGACTTCACTCTGTCCATATATGGAAACAGTGACACCAGGCACTTCTGAAGCGGAATCCCCGACCCTGTGGCCGGTGTCTCCACTCCAGGAGAAGTCCCTGGCTTCACTGTCGATATATGGACATTGAAGTCAAGGACTTCTCCTGGAACGGTGGCGCTATCTACAGAGAGGTAGGGGGGTGCCATCTATGGTGGGGTGCTGTGTAGAACTACCTGCAGGGGGCTGTGTGGCATTACCTACGGGGGCTGTGTCGCATTAACTACAAGGGGCTGTGTGGCATTACCTACAGAGGGCTGTGTGGTATTACCTACAGGGGGCTGTGTGCCACTACCTACAGGGGCTGTGTGCCATACCTACAGGGGGCTGTGTGGCACTACCTACAGGAGGCTGTGTGGCACTACCTACAGGGGGCTGTGTGGCATTACAGGGGGCTGTATGGCATTACCTACAGGGGGCTGTGTGGCATTACCTACAGGGAGCTGTGTGACACTACTTACAGGGGGCTGTGTGGCACTACCTACAGGGGGGCTGTGGCAGTATCTACAGAGGGCAGTGATTGGCATTATCTACAGAGGGAAGTGTGTGGCAAAAATGTACAAATTAAATTCATCCGATTTTAAAATGGACAGGGAAAAAAAACGGATGCAAAATGGGTCAATATTGGCCATTAAAAACGGCAACACGGCCCGGAATGGAATCGGAATGGATGCAAAATGGATGCAAACCGGCCAGGAAAAATGGCCCAAAACGGCAGATTTTATCGGCCGACACTCGGACCCTGTCGTGTGAATAAGGCCACATTATTCCTGACCAAAGACTCGGAAATAGGGGACATTACATGGTCTGATCATGCTGCATTGACAGTGAAACTCGAGGAACGCCACAACATTAATCAGACCTATATGTGGCGCTGCAACGCCTTCCTCCTATCCCATAGTAAATATAAATTAGAACTTGAGAGAGATCTCAGGGAATATTTTCAGACAAATGATATGCGAGACATTACTATTGATACACTTTGGAATGCTCACAAACCGTTTATACGGGGTTCTCTGATTCGCCTCGGACATGTTGTTAAGAAACAAAGACTAGCTAAGATCACTTCATTGACTGAAGACATTCATAAGTTGGATATGTTAAATAAATCAGCTCCGTCTCAGAGTTAGCAGAGCAGCTCTTTCGCCTTCGTCAGGACCTACGTCAATGTTTACTGACAGTGTACGAAAAGAATCTTCGAAAAACGAGAGCCAGATACTACTCGCAAAATAATAATCAGGTAAATTGCTCGCCGCCAAACTCAAAGCTCAGTATCAAAAATCTAGAATCCCGTTCCTGACTGATACTCATACTAAAAGAAAGATTTTGCACCCTAAAGACATATCCAATCAGTTTAAAAAATGTTACTCGTCCCTGTATAACATGAAGGATGACCCATTTACGGCCCGCCCGACTCCTTTAGAAATTCAGGATTTTCTAAAACGTATTTCCCTTCCTAAGTTGACTTTATCCCAATTGTCTGCCCTCAACGCACCAGTTTCGGACACAGAAATAACAGATATTATTCGTAGACTCCCGTCTGGTAAGTCTCCTGGACCGGATGGTCTGACCAACGCATACTACAAATCTTTCCATGACATTTTGACACCTTATCTCCGTAAATTTTTTCAAAAAGCTATGTCTTCTGGTTCGCTCCCTAGAGCAATCCAAATGCCATTGATTGTGACAATTCCTAAATCAGGGAAATCTACAGACATTCCTCAGAATTTCAGGCCCATCTCTCTGTTAAACACAGATATTAAGGTTTATGCTAAGCTTCTAGCGAACAGAATAGCTTCATTTCTTCCATCCCTAATACAAGAAGATGAAGTAGGCTTTGTTAAAGGTCGGCAAGCGTCTGATAATACTAGATGGGTGGTGGGTTTACTTCACCCCATTAACAAGCATCTGTACTGTTAGCGCTAGATGCCGAGAAGGCATTTGACCGTAATCACTGGTCTTATGCATTTACGGTCTTGGATACTATGGGATTTAATGGGGAAATTCTTACAGCAGTTCAAGCTTTGTATTCTAACCCGTCAGCAAAGGTTTTCACCAATGGGGTATTGTCCGATGATTTTAGCATTATCAATGGCACGAGACAGGGTTGTCCTCTATCGCCCCTCATATTCATATTAGCTATAGAACCTCTTGCACAGATGCTGAGAGTACATGAAAATGTACATGGTATACCTGTTGGCTCTCTGACCTATACTATATCACTCTATGCTGATGACATCCTACTATCTTTATCGCACCCGGAGACATCCCTTGCAGCAGTATTGGAAAGCATTAGTTTGTTTGGAAATATTTCTTTATATAAGCTTAATACCTAAAAATCGCAGATCCTCCCCTTATTTCTCTCTCCATCCACATTAAATTTTTTACAAACCACATATATGTTAGTTTGGAGGAGGGATGAAATTGCATATTTGGGGCTTAAATTGACTAATTTGCATAAGTCTTTATACGTATGTATGTACCGCTCCTTAGCGATATACAAACTGAAACTGATAGACTACAAAAAATGCGAGATCTCCTGGATGAGTAGAATCGCCTCCTTTAAAATGCTTCTACTTCCAAAGCTTTTATATTTATTCCGAACCCTTCCAATACAGCTTCCTAATAAATTTTTCCAACAAATCCAGAAAATTTTATCACAGTTTGTGTGGGCAAAAAGGAAACCTCGGATTGCTTCTCACATTTTGACCCGAGACAGGAAGCTGGGGGGAATCGGGATCCCGAACATATATGGATATTATATTGCTACTTTGGTTGCTCAAGTTTCTCCTTGCTGGAAACCTAGTATAACGAAACATTGGGTTAATATTGAAGCCTCATATATTTTTCCAGTTACACTTAAAGCACTTTTATTTCTCCCTTACTGAGATTTACCTTGTATGATGGATATATCTCAAGTTACTTTAGCTGCCTTACACTGCTGGAGGTATTTGCATACCCATTCCATAGATTGTCTACCTCTACCTAAATCTTATTTCCCTCTGGACTTTTTTGAATTAGTTATCCCTAATTTTAGTATTGCCATGTGGAAACGATGTGGTATGGTGGATCTTTCTCATATCCTTGAGAATGATCAACTACTAGACTTTCTTTGTTTAAGGTCCAAATACTCCCTGCCTATGAGTGACATGTATAAATACTTCCAAATTAGACATTTTATGACTAGTCATAAGAACTTGGACTCGCTCTGCAACCTTAAATTACTTAGCTGGCTGAATAAGGGGTCTAAAGGCCTTAAGTATATATATATATATATATATATATATATATATATATATATATATTAATCGATACTCAAGCTTCTTTCGTTAAAACTTATCCTAATAAAATGTGGGAGAGGGACTTAGGGACAACATTTGAGGACAGGGAGTGGCTCAAGGCTTTCAAATTACTGCATACCTCCTTATTATGTTCTTCTCATGCAGAGGCCGCGGTTAAAACGGTTTTACGATGGTATTACACACAAGACCGTCTTCAGCTCATATTCCACCATACCACATCCCAATGTTGGAGGAGTTGTGGTTCTAAAGGTACGCTGTTACATATCTTATGGGATTTTCCTATTATCCAGGATTACTGGAAGCAAGTATTTGACCTTTTAGAGCAGGGGTCTCAAGCACGCGGCCCGCGGACCACATGCGGCCCCTGGGACACAGAGCCGCTAGTACAGACTCTGCTCCGGGACTCTGGAATTCCCTGACATCGTTGTCCACATATCGACAGCGATGTCTGGGGCTTCCCCAGAGCCGGAGTCCTGTGCAGAGCGCTAGTATAGGCTCTGTACCAGGACTCTGTGGAATTCCCTTACATCGCTGTCCATATATGGACAGTGTGTCAGGGTCTTCCCAGGAGCGGAGTCCCGGGCAGAGCACTACTATCGGCTCTGCTCCGGGACTCTGTGGAATTCCCTGACATCGCTGTCCATATATGAACAGTGTGTCAAGGTCTTCCCCAGAGCGGAGTCCCGGGCAGAGCGCTAGTATCGGCTCTGCTCCGGGACTCTGTGGAATCTTCTGACACCACTGTCCACATATGGACAGCGATGCCTGGGGCTTCCCCAGAGCTGGAGTCCCGGGCAGAGCGCTAGTATAGGCTCTGCTCTGGGACTCTGGGGAAGCCTCTGACATCCATACATCGGCAGTGATGTCAGGGGCAGGAGTCCCAGTGATGTCAGGAGCACAGCTGGCGTCACAGGAAGAGCCTACTAGCGCTCTGCCCGGGACTCCAACTCTGGGGTTGCCCCTGACATCCATGTCCATATATGGACAGTGATGTCAGGAGCAGAGCTGGAATCCCAGGCAGAGTGCTAGAAGCGGCTCTGCTCCTAGACTCCAGCTCTGGCAAGCCCCTGACATCACTGTCCATATATGGACACTGATGCTAATGGATTCCCCAGAATTCCGGCGCAGAGCCTATATTAGTGCTCTGCTCCGGGACTCCAGCTCTGGGGTTGCCCCTGATATCACATTCCGGTCCAGGAGGATCCCCTGATGTCATTGTGTATGGACAGTGACGTCAGGGGCTCCAACAGTGGAGGAATCCACAGCCAACGTTCTGGCTGGGGATTCCACTCCTAGAGGGAGCCCCAATGGAGCTATCGAGCTCCAATGGAGCTATCTACAGAGGGCACTGAGGCAGCATCTACAGAGGACTCTGTGGCCCTATCTAAAAAGGGGCTGCCCAATTTTGACATGTGTGTCTGCCAAACACTGCTAACTGAGCCGCCGGACTGCATTTAGCGACACTTAAACTGGAAAACTGGATTGTTGAAAAAAAGCACGTGGAGAAATATCTCACATTTTAAACCTAGCGGTATTATTATAATAATATAGTGTTATAATAGATCAAATAACTAATTGTTTAACAATAATTTTGAACTGTATCAAATTTTAAAGTAATGCGGCCCGTCAACTTCCCATTTTTTCTATATGTGGCCCGCTTTCCTGGCCGAGTTTGAGACCCCTGTTTTAGAGGAACTGAGTGCCACTCAGATCCCCATGTCTTGGCATTTAGCCTTACTTTTCCTTCAGATGGAAAATGTCCCTTCACAGTGTAGGATATTAGTATGTAAGCTTTTAGTAATGGCTGAATTGGTTCTAACTCGTTATTGGAAATCTACTAGGGTTCCACCATTGCCTGAGCTGATATCTGAGAAGATTATTGCGTATGGTAATTTTACTTACCTTTGCTAAGAGATGGAATGCGTAGGCTCATAGCTCTTACTGCACTTCCACATGATGGGGGGTTCACTCTCTCTCTCTTGTGAATATTCTACTGCCTTCTCACATTGATATGTAACGCTGGTTTTGCTTTTGATTTGTTCTGTTTATACTGCTGTTCATGTGCAAATTTTTGTATTATTTAATGACGCTACTATCAAAGGTCATGGTATGCTTATATTGTAACTGGTAAACATGTTAATACCTGATATATGACCTGTAAGGCTTTATGTCGATTTATGAAGATGCACATTTCTTTGTATGTTCATATTTTTTTTAAAAACTCAATAAAAAAAATTATTGAAACGAGATAGGCTCTTGTGCTGAGCTGAAACGTTGCACTTACTTATGGACCAATAAAGCACCACCACTTTTTTTGCTCATACCTTGGAGTGCTGCCTGATTTTTTGGATCTAGATAGATAGATAGATGATAGATAGATAGATGATAGATAGATAGATAGATAGATAGATAGATAGATAGATAGATAGATAGATAGATAGATAGATAGATAGATAGATAGATAGATAGATAGATAGATAGATAGACAGACATGCATACACATTTTATATCATTTAGTTGGAATGTGCTGTTCAAATTTTTGTTGTGTTTATGTGATCCATATATGTGGCGTTAGTGACTGCCTCCATTTTTGTTCTTGCACTCCTCCCATTCTGCCCTGGGTGATTTTAATTAGTTCAATGCTGGATCCTACCATCCCCAGGTATATATGTAGGCTTAGTCCCAGTTCTGGGTGTATGTGCAGCGTAGTTTCCCACCTTACAGAGGTCGCCTTGTCGTGGCAGGTGGGCAAACACTTTTTGATCAAAATGTGCACTAAGAACCTCCCTATTATAAGTAGATTTAGCTTTAGTTTGAAATTAATAGTAAAAAAATAATCTTTTTTACGTTTCAGCTATTTTTTTTTTTGGTAATAACTTTGTTTTACCCTAAAATAGACCTTTTATTTGTGATCGTCATTGTCTACCGTAAATTTTAATATATTACATGTCTATATTAGGATAATTGGGTCAGCGCTAGCGTTACAACAATGATTGGTGGGGGGGGAACGGTTTTTTTGGGGTGGGTATTTTATGTGTATTTATTATTTCATTTTTTTTTGCACTTTACTTTACTATTTTTTTATTACTATGGTCTGTCCCTCAAAGGTCAAAAAAGACCTTTGGGGAACTTTATATATTTTTTTTTCTTTCTTTTCCACTGTAACTGT
Organism: Rhinoderma darwinii; assembly: GCF_050947455.1. Classification (NCBI taxonomy): domain Eukaryota; kingdom Metazoa; phylum Chordata; class Amphibia; order Anura; family Rhinodermatidae; genus Rhinoderma; species Rhinoderma darwinii. The sequence goes on along the minus strand of NC_134687.1, from coordinate 553,366,010 downwards.
AACTGCACAGCAGCCCCAGTTATAGGGGAAATCAGCCCTCTCATAGTGACGATTGTCACTAATAGGGCTGTGCTGGGTCTAGTAAGACCCAGCAGCAGTCTGTCAGTAATGGCACCCGGCGATCATGTGACCAGTCACATGATCACCGGGAGGAATAGAGACAGCTCCGCTGCTGCTGTCTCTATTCCTATACACAGCGCTCATTGAGCGCTGTGTACAAGTCATCAGAGAAGATAGAAGCAACGAAACCTGCTTCTCTCCTCTCCTCAGGGTCCCCGGCAGTCACTGATAGCCGGAGACCCGACATTCAGCTGCCCGATCTCGCGGGCAGCAAGTTAAAACCCGAGCCGTAAAAAGTCTATGGCTCAGGTTTTAAGGACCCTGTCCGCTGGCCGTAAAAATACAGCCAGCGGTCGGGAACCAGTTAATCATCCCCCGAGTCAGATCACTAAACAAGACGTTCTTCGGGGGCAACGTTAATTTCACCTACAGTAGGTGAGAAAAATCCTCTGTGAGAAGTGCTCGTTCCATGTCTAAATGAAGGGCTCCTAAGGCCTTATTCACACGACAGTGAAAAACGGCCGTGTGATGGCCGGTGGAGCATGGTGGAGGCTGGTGGAGCATGATCTACAGGGAGGCTGGTGTGGCATGATCTACAGGGAGGCTGGTGTGGCATGATCTACAGGGAGGCTGGTGTGGCATGATCTACAGGGAGGCTGGTGGGGCATGATCTACAGGGAGGCTGGTGTGGCATGATCTACAGGGAGGCTGGTGTGGCATGATCTACAGGGAGGCTGGTGTGACATGATCTACAGGGAGGCTGGTGTGGCATGATCTACAGGGAGGCTGGTGTGGCATGATCTACAGGGAGGCTGGTGTGGCATGATCTACAGGGAGGATGGTGTGGCATGATCTACAGGGAGGCTGGTGTGGCATGATCTACAGGGGAGGCTGGTGTGGCATGATCTACAAGGAGGCTGGCGTGGCATGATCTACAGGGAGGCTGGCGTGGCATGATCTACAGGGAGGCTGGTGTGGCATGATCTACAGGGAGGCTGTGTACATCTACAGTGAGGCTGTGTGGCATCATCTACATCGGGGCTGTGTGGCATCTACAGGGTGGCTGTGTACATCTACAGGGAGGCTGTGTGGCATCATCTACAGTGGGGCTGTGTACATCTACAGTGAGGCTGTAATGATGGGGGTAGGGAAACAGACAAGTGAGCCCTAATCTACCCACCACTCAGTCCCTGCCTACTTGCAACGACCCGCCCTAGGCGACGGGGTACAACTGGGCGACGGTCCTTACGCTCAATAAGTGCACGACAGACAAACAGACAAGGGACACAGAAGCAAGGGGAAATGGGGCAGTTGCCCACGGCAACACCGTGAGCAACAAGAGTGGTGAACGAGCCGAGTAAAACCAGGAGTGTACGAGGTACCAAACGCAGAGCAGGAGAGTAGTGAACAAGCCGAGTCAAACCAGGAGTGTACGAGGTACCAAACACAGAGCAGGAGAGTAGTCAGTAAGCCAGGGTCAATATGAAGCAGGGTCAAATAGTTCAGAAGCTGCAGCAGGGCCAGGAAACCAAACGAGAAGAATCACAAGCAAGGAGGAACAGGAAAGGCAGGTATAAATAGACAGAGGGCGGGTGCTAGCTCCGTCTGGCCAGGCTGTGATAGGCTCTCCCACTCCTAAGCCTGCCATCCTGAGTGGTGGAAAATGGAGTCAGTCTCACAGACATAGAAGCAGGTGCAGACTGATTACCTATGGGCGTTGACACAGAAGCTGTGCCTGGCAGATCCTTTACAGAGGCTGTGTGGCATCATCTACAGAGGGGCTGTGTACATCTATAGTGAGGCTGTGTGGCATCTAGTGAGGCTGTGTGGCATCATATACAGGGGGTCTGTGTGGCAGCATATACATGGAGGTGTGTGGCATATACAGGGAGGCTGTGTGGCATATACAGGGAGGTGTGGCAAATACAGGGGTCTGTGTGGCATATACAGTGAGGCTGTGTGGCATATACAGTAAAGCTGCGTGGCATCATATACAGGGGGTCAGTGTGGCATATACAGGGAGGTGTGCGGCATATACAGGGAGGTTGTGTGGCATATATAGGGGGTCTGTGCGGCATGTACAGGGAGGTGTGGCAAATACAGGGGTCTGTGTGGCATATACAGGGAGGTGTGTGGCATCATATACAGGGAGGTATGTGGCTTAATATACAGGAGGTGTGTGCAATCATATACAGGAGGTGTGTGGCATCATATACAAGAGGTGTGTGCAATCATATACAGGAGGTGTGTGGCATCATATACAGGAGGTGTGTGACATCATATACAGGGTGGTGTGTGGCATCATATACAGGAGGTGTGTGGCATCATATACAGGATGTGTGTGACATCATATACAGGAGGTGTGTGACATCATATACAGGGAGGTGTGTGGCATCATACACAGAAGGTGTGTGGCATGATATACAAGAGGTGTGTGGCATCATATACAGGGAGGCTGTAAATAGTGTCTAGGTGAACATGTGACCTTCCTTTGGTTGTTTTCAGGGGGTTGGGAGAAAAAAAAAGCCTGACCAATGAAATTAATTAGTTTTTTTAATGGCCATGAAAAACTGATGCAAAATGGATGTCAAACGGCCATTAATCGAAATGGATGAAAATTTAGAGACACACTGATGCAAAATGGCCATGAAAAACTGACAATTGATCAGTTTTTAATGTACATTTTTTTCCACTGTCGTGTGAATAAGGCCTAAAGATGTATTGGCTTTGTGATCAACAGAGCAATTGGGTCGCCTCATAGTATGTCTTCAAATCAGATAATGCCATACCTCATTGTGTCTTTTTTTTAGTCTAAGTAGTCTATAAGTTAATCTGGAATGTTTCTCATTCCATTAGGGTATGTTCACACGCACTGTTTTCAGACGTAATTCGGGCATTTTACGCCTCGAATTATGCCTGATAAAATGCCCCTAATACGCCTACAAACATCGCTCGTGTTCTGTTCTCACGAGGTGTAATTTTACTCGTCGCTGTCAAAAGACGGCGCGTAAAAAGACGCCCGCGAAAAAGAAGTGCATGTCACTTCTTGGGACGTTTTTGTAGCCATTTTCCATTGACTCCATTGAAAAACAGCTCCAATAACGTCCGTAAAATACGCTGCGAAAATCAGGAGCTGTTTTCAGGCGAAAACAGCTCCATAATTTCAGACGTATTTTGCTACTGCGTGTGAACATATCCTAAGAAGTTCATGAAGAGACTTTTAAAACTATTGGAAAAGCTAGAGGGAAGCTCGATGGGAAGACTCTGCATTGTATATAAGATCTGTGGGAGCACATAAGTGGCTAGAAAATTATTTCGTCCTATCCAGGAGATATAGGGAATTTTTAGTTGAGAGAGGAATTTATGGGTCTTCGAAATAAGGGGTATAAAATTAAGTGAAAAAAGTCAGGTCGTATCAGCTGGAATCATAACTCCCAGATATTTAATAGCAGCTGGATGCCACTTGAAATATGAGGTAGATGGAATGGAGAGTTGAGCTACAGGCAGATCCACACCCAGGACCTCTGATTTGTCATAGTTTATTTTAAAGTTGGAAATTTCTCCAAAAGTGTTAAAGACATCCAGTATCAATGGAAAGGCTGTTAGAGAATTTGTGACCAACAACAACAAATCAACATCAAAAGCTGCCAATTCGTGTATGTGGTTCCCATTCACAGACCCTCAGATGTCCTCAGTCTGCCTCAATTTCGCAAGAAGTGTTTCCATCACCATACAAAACAGGGTGGGGGATAAAGGGCAGCCTTGGCGAGTCCTATTCGCTAGAGAAAAGGATCCCGACAAAGTACTGTTTACTTGAATTCTAGCGGATGGGGTACCATACAGAGAAAATATAGCAGTGATAAACATAGGGGGAAAAATAAATGTAAGTAGTGTAGCTCACATGTACTCCCAACAGACCCTACTAAAAGCTTTCTCCGCGTTTATGCCAAGAAGGACCATAGAGTGCCCCCGGCGCTTTACTTGAATAATAGCATGCAAAACTCTACTGATGCTATGAGTGCCCTCCTGGCCTTTTACCAGCCTTATTTGTTCTACGTTCACTATTTGAGGTAGCATAGTTTGAATTGAGGTAGCTTAGGTTGAATGCGTAGGGCCAAAGGTAGCATAGGTTGAATGCGTAGGGCCAAAACTTTCGCCCACCATTTCAGGTCACAGTTCAAGAGTGAGATAGATCTATAACTCCCACAACATTCAGAATCTTTCCCCTCCTTAGGAAAAATTGTTATAAAAGCTTCCAATGATTGTTTAGGGAGAGGAGAGCCATCAAGTAATGAATTACAGACCTCTGTAAACTTTGGAATCAACTGATGACTAATTTTTTTGTAAAAGGAGGTAGGAACGCCATCAGGACCTAGAATTTTTCCCCAAGGAATCAAGGACAGTACCTTCCCCACTTCTTCTGTAGTGATAGGTGCCAGGAGCACAGTCCGACTCAGATTGAGTAGGTACTGAAATAGATGCTAAGAACCTATTTATTTTCTCACCTTCTCCTGAGGAGTCAATACAGATCCCCCAACCGAGCCACCCAAATTATATAGAGAGGTGTAAAAGGATTGGAAAGCTTTGGCTATAAGTGAAGTAGAGGTCACTCGGACCCCTTGTTCATTCTTAATAGCCTCTATAAATGTTTTAGATTTTTATTGTTTAATCAACCGAGACATCAGCTTTGATCCCTTATCTCCGTGAAGGTATATTTGGCTACATGCTGCTAAAAGAGCCTTAGCAGCTTTAAAGTTTAAGAGGTCCTTAAGTTCCCGACGTAGCGAGCATTGCGCATGATATTCCAAAACAGAACTAGAATGTTTATGTGAAATTTCCAAACTAGAAATTTTCGGAAGCAAATCAATAATTTGAGCAGTTCTTTGTTTTTTGATGCGAGAAGACAAGGCAATAAGTTCCCATCTCATAAAGGCTTTTTGCGTTTCCCATAGAATGGGCCTGGAGATTTGTGGAGTGTCATTAAATCTAAAGAATTCCTCAAATCTCCAGGTCCATTCTCTTTGGGGCAAATGGCATAACTATAGGGTAAGGGAGATGGGGGTGTGGTCCGAAACCGTAATATTTCCAATGTCAGCATGGATTACTGATTGAATTAGGAGTTAAAGATGCTAGACCTCTTTTGAGGGGAATTTAACCCCTTTACATTGAAGGAGCAGACTTTCAATCTACCCATGGGGATCCACATTTAAGAGCATCGACACAGCAAGGGACCTAGCAAAAAACCACCACCTGAGAGGCAAAACATAACACACAGTATAACATGAATGAACAAAAGCACTATAAATGAAATCAAAATATAGCCTCCATAAAATCCTGGAATTAGGAGGCGCATCTGAGATGCTGAAAACCCCTGCCAGAGAGAAGAAATTTGACATGTTTTACAAAACACCGCACTGAAACTTCATAACTTTTAAGTGAAAAATTGTATATGAATGACCTCAGTGATGTTTAAGCTGAAAGGAAAAGGTTAGTACAAAGGCTCTCTATTAAGGCATTGTTATAATAAAGCTCAGAATGTAATCAGCTATACAATGCATTATCTAATGTATAGGAGAGAGACATGAATGGGGGAGAGAAAAGAGAAATACAACTGATGAAGGGTAACAATTATAACCAGTGCAAATACTCATACAGGATTATATCAGAACACCTGTGAACAATCTTCTGACATATATATATATATATATATATATATATATATATATATATATACCAGTCGGGAAATAAAAGTCTAAACAATGTATCTCTATAACATATGCAAATTTCAACAACTACTCAAGGACATAATCCTGTGAAGAAACCGATCAAGGATACCAGGAGAGACAGATCAAGTATCCTAAGTGCGATGTAGTTTCTTGCCTCTTGGAGACTTGATCTGGGATGTTGAGTGCCAATCATTTTGCTGGGGTGGTGGTTGCAGATCCAGGGACACAGGCACCCAAGAGAGGATATTCATAGGGTCCATCTCTAGTTTACTCCAGGCGTTGCCCAGGTCCCCAGGTGTACGAATAGTGATTTGCCGGCCCTCTTTCATAGCAGCCAGTAAGTAGGGGTAAAGCCATCGGACAGGTAACTTGCGAGCTCGTAGAGCGTCTGTGACTGGCTTCAGAATGCGGCGCTTGGCTAAAGTGCTCACCGCTAGGTCTTGAAACAGTAATATCTTAGTCCCCTCATGTAGAACCTCTTGAGTATCTCTCGCTGCTCGTACAATGGCCGTATGTACATAGCTAAGAATCCCGCATATGACATCGTGTGGTGGCTCACCTGTGGCATGTCTAGATCAAAGGGCCTAATGCACCCTTTCCATAGTTATAGATGCAGGTTGTTGGGCACCCAATAACGAGCTAAAAAAGGCGGTCACAGCAACCGGTAGAGCCTCATTATCGACCGATTTCAGGGATCTCCTGTATCCGAACATTTCTACGTCTACTGCGATTTTTCTCTGTGACCAATGTGTTGCATATCAGTTTTTATATATGACAAGTTTTTCATAACTGGCATAAGGGCTTGCAGCAGTGTCTTCTTAAGGTATGCCCTGGATATTGGCACAGTCAGTGTCTCCAGCCGAGTCGGTAGCTACGAAAACGGGCGTATATGAGCTACGCTGTTTTCGTAACTCCGCTAGAACTGAATAGTAGTTACGGAAACAGCGCAAAAAATAAGCCCTCACACCGTTCAAACGATGAAAAAAGTAAAAGTTATGGCTCTCAGAATGTGGTGAAACAGAACAAATATTTTTTTTTAACTAATAGTTTTTTCTTTGTAAAAGTAGTAAAATATGAAAAGAAATTCTGTTTTCTGTTGTCTGAAATCAGGGTGCGTCTGAGGGCCTGTTCACATAACCGCTGCCCGTCCGTTGAGTGGTTCCATCTGAGGTTTCCGTCAGGTTAACCACTCAACAGAAAGGCAAACGGAATCCTAGGCTTCCGTTTCCCTCACCATTGATATCAATGGTGACGGAAACCTAGCTAATGGTTTCCGTCTGTCACCGTTGTGGCAGGGTTCTGTTGTTCTTGACTGCGCTATTGATTCCGTCAAAACTAGGGAACCCTGTCACAATGGTGATAGACGGAAACCAGCTAGGTTTCCGTTACCATTCAGTTCAATGGTGAGGGAAACAGAAGCTGAGGTTTTCGTTTGCCTTTCCGCTGAGGGGTTTACCCGACGGAAACCTCCGACTGAACCACTCAGCGGAACACAGACGTGATGTGAATACAGCATTATAGTCAGGTGCATCTTATAGTCCGAAAAATGCGGTACATGTTGTTTTTTAATAAATTTTTTTACCTTGATCTAAAATATAGTATTTCGTCTCTTTTGCAGTGAACTGAGGACTATCTGTCATGGCGAATAATATGAAGACACATAGCAGATGTTGGCTTTCTAATGTTGAGGCATGTCACGTACACTCACCTTTGATTTATTTTTTCACAAACACACAAATGCATATAAATAAACCTCGCCTGAAACTCTGATCTGTACTCTCGCTAGCTACATCTACTTGGGGTTAACCAGAACTTTATTCGCTACAAGCCAGTCATCTGGAGCACAGGTATAATGAAGCTCTACAATGAGGCAATGTGAGCGCGCTCTCTGGAGAAATGTTACTACATATGCATTACATAACATGCCATTTATTATCACTCCATATTGTTTTGGAAGCCGTTTTGTAAAATGCTGAGCAGAAATATGGATGTCATTACCCAGCAACTATTTACATTTACTAGAATGAAATAGCATCAACCTAGGAGTACAAACATGAAAAAGAAACATATGTGATCCCAGTGACTTCAAATAACCATATTTAATATCACCAATTACATTAATACCATCATCCTTTCTTATATTGTATGGGATGCAACTGCCCTACGTCTATCGGGGTCGACAACCTTTTTTATTTATTTTTTCCTGGACAATTATTATACATTTAAAGAGACCTATATAAACAGATATATCATCATTATGTACCGACACATATATAAGGAAATTGAATAAAAAGAAAATGCATAGTATAATTCTATCACAAGCAGGAGGTAAACCAGATTACTCAATGTTACCCTGCAAGTCTCACAACAGAATACACTTTGCTGTTTATGGAAGCCTGCATTCTGCTTTTGGGGCAGCTGAGTATCTGAAGACAGGCTGGCAGGAAGGCTGCAGAGAAATTGTTTTCTTCCATATTATATCATATCAGATTGCTTCTGGTAGAAATTACAATAATAGGAGAATTGTTAAGGAATTTTATAGGAAACGCTATATTCAATTAATCACATTATTAGATAATATATTTACAGTCCATTGACGCATATACAGACATACACAGTTTTTGTTTCTTTTTAACCCTTTCCAAAGGATCTATTAGGACCTATTGACATAATAGAGGGGGACTCTCCTCTGTTGGCCACAGCGGAGAGCCGCTAACCAAGACCAGCTTCCACTTCACCAGACTCAGCGCTGCAATCCAGTGCATAAGCACCCATTCATTTTAATGGCCAGCATGTAATACTACATTTCCCCTGTAGTGGTCGCTGCTTGGAAATTGTGTGGCAGACTTCAACTTACCCTGGAGATATCATCTGTTTGCTAGGGGTCTCAGAAGCCGGACTTGCGGTGATCAGATGATAACTGGGACGGCTTTATTTAATTTTAAAAAAAGTGGTTGCAATAGAAATACAAACCCTTGAAGGTGGTTATTAACATTAGACGTCTGCCAAAGAACCATTCAGCCAACATCTAGCTGACTGTTCAGCTCAGTCTAATGGTTGTGAGAGATAAGTGGTTGCCAAACACCTCACAGCTGAAAACCCAACCTATCTGATCCAGAAAATGTCAGAGGACTGTTAGGCTGGGTTCACACGAGCACATTAACGTCCGTAATGGACGGACGTATTTCGGCCGGAAGTCCCGGACCGAACTCAGTGCAGGGAGCCGGGCTCCTAGCATCATAGTTATGTACGATGCTAGGAGTCCCTGCCTCTCTGCAGGACAACTGTCCCGTACTGTAATCATGTTTTCAGTACGGGACAGTAGTTCCACGGAGAGGCAGGGACTCCTAGCATCGTACATAACTATGATGCTAGGAGCCCGGCTCCCTGCACTGAGTTCGGTCCGGGACTTCCGGCCGAAATACGTCCGTCCATTACGGACGTTAATGTGCTCGTGTGAACCCAGCCTTAGTCAAAGACCATAGACATCAGATGGTCTGCAGTTCCTCCATCAATTATCTGATGTCTAGGGCCAACATTACTGAATCAAAAATAGAAGAAATGTATATACACAACGTAGCAAAATATTTAATAAACTGTACTTCAAAACCAACAGCTACTTAAAGGGGTTGTCCACTTTTTATTTTTGTATTAATTTATTTATAGAATAGGAAATCCTACAGATTTCTAATATACATGTATTTAAAATACTGCTCACATACCTTTCTTATATCAGTGCAGTTATCTCTGTTTAAGAATAGAAAAATGGTATAGCCCACAGATTTGTCCATAAAAAAGCTCCCACAGGATAACTGAATGGACAGTCATGTGACCCACATCATGTGACCACTGGTATTCAGGTAACACTGTCCAGGTATATAACAGGTGAACAATAGGTTATTGAGGAGCAGAAGTTATCAAGTATTTCAGCCTACAGCGAGATCTCATCATCATGTCCGCCAGTGTCTGTGAGGAGCAGCTCTTACATTCTTCTCACTCGCTACTCTGTGTGTTTTTTCAAATTAAACTTTATTAACAACATGACAACATCCCCTAGGGACAGGCAGCCATTTTATAAATCTTCTAGAGACAGTGAATACAGGCACGGTGAAGTAGTTGTTCATAATTATTCCACCATTACTCCTAATCACATAGCCCATGTTGCCCCACATGGTGTGTGTAGGTTGTGTGGAAAAGACACTTATGTCATTCTCAATTCACGTTGTTTTATTCCGTGTGCAAATTTGCGTTTGTGATGAGCTGCGGTCAGTGAATTACGACATGTACTATAGACATCATTGCTACATGGAAAAAAAATAGAAGATAATATTTTTGTATGAATATTTTATATACATAACCATCTACTATTTCATTACATACATTAAATACTTTATTGGCCTAAATGATACTTGATAAAAGTGAATTTTCCCTTTAAAGCATAACTCCAGCCAAAAAATACAACTTGAATCCCTATGTATAGAAACTGTGTGCGGTCTCTATCTTCTACTCCAGACTTCTGCTGCCTTCAGTAACTTAGGGCCTGTTCACATCAGCGTTCGCTTTCCGTTCCGGGGTTCCGTCTGAGGTTTCCGTCGTGGAACCCCGCAACGGAATGTGAAACGGAAAACACAGCTTCCGTTTGCATCACCATTGATATCAATGGTGACTGAAACACTGCTAATGGTTTCCGTTTGTCACCATTCCGGCAGGTTTCCATTTGTTAGATGGAATCAATAGCGCAGTCGACTGCGCTATTGATTCCGGCGGAAAAACGGAAACCTGCCAGAATGGTGACCATTAGCAATGTTTCCGTCACCATTAATATCAATGGTGACTGAAACGGAAGCTATGGTTTCCGTTTGATATTCCGTTGCGGGGTTCCACGACGGAAACCTTCGATGGAACCCCGGAGCGGAAAGCGAACGCTGATGTGAACAGGCCCTTACACAACAAGCAGCATTTTCGGCTATGCTCAGATGTGGCAGAATTGTCCCAGATTTTCTGCAGCAATTTACAGTACAATAAATGGGGATTAGGGTTCACCACAGAATTACCTCTTTGCAATGCAATCCGTGTGAAAATCTGCGACAAAATCCGGTAAGGCAGGGGACCATTAATTTTCCATTGTGGAGCATTGACTTACATAGAACAATGGTGATGTTTTTGGGGCAGCACTTTTTATAGCTAATAAAAGTTTTCCTCCAGTTACTAGCTTGTACATACATCAAATTATCATTTGCATAAACTAATATTTTAAAGTTAAAGCCTTTTCACCATATAATGTTAATATTAGCAGCATGTGATAGTATTTAGTCCTTTCAGTACAGCACTAGTAGATGACTGAAAAGTCATGACATAAGGACATTTGTATTTCACAGAAAGAAAAAAAACACTAAGGGTATGTTCACACGGCCTATTTACGGACGTAAATCGGGCGTTTTTGCCCCGAATTACGCCCGAAAATAGCGCCTCAATAGCGCTGACAAACATCTGCCCATTGAAAGCAATGGTCAGACGTTTGTCTGTTCACACGAGGCGTATATTTACGCGCCGCTGTCAAATGACGGCGCGTAAATAGACGCCCGCGTAGAAGAAGTGACCTGTCACTTCTTTGGCCGTAATTGGAGCCGCTATTCATTGACTCCAATGAATAGCAGCGCTAATTACGGCCGTAATTGACGCGGCGTTCTAGCGCCTGCACATGCCGGTACGGCTGAATTTACGGGGATGTTTTCAGGCTGAAACATCCCCGTAATTTCAGCCGTTACGGACCCCCGCCGTGTGAACATACCCTAAATCTAATGGAAACATGTCCTGGAAAAAAACATTTTACAGCTTACAACTAAAAAAAAAATCAACATAAAAATTGGTTTGGAAATGCATTACATTACTTACATTGTGCTGATCCTGATCAGGGGTGGCTGGCGGGGCACTTTCCTTGGGCACAGTAAGGGTTGATTCACACGAACGTGTATTGCGTCCGTGCGGGCCGCGTGGTTTTCACGCGCCACGCACAGACCAATACAAGTCTATGGGGCAGTACAGACAGTCCGTGCTTTTTGCGCAGCGTTTGTCCGCTGCGCAAAAAGCGCGACATGATCAATATCTCCGCGGATTTCGCGCATCACGCACCCATTGAAGTCAATGGGTGCGTGAAAACCACGCAGGTCGCACGGAAGCACTTCCGTGCGAACTGCCTGTTTCGCGCACCAGCTGTCAAAAGGATGAATGTAAACAGAAAAGCACCACGTACTTTTCTGTTTACAAACATCCAAATGACGTGTCATAATGATGGCGGCTGCGCGAAAAGCACGCAGCCGCGCATCATATGATGCTGCCTCACGGAGCAGGCAAGTGGCTTTTGCGCAGGCAAAACGCTGCGTGTTTTGCGTGCGCAAAAACGCCACGCACATCTGAATCAGCCCTTACAAAAAGATGTGTAGAGGGCTACAGGGCGTGGGTCTTTGGAGGTCCCGCTACTGCCTGTGCTGCTTTAAATGGACACCAAGGCTATGTTCACACGCTTAACAAAAAAGAGATGTAAAATACGGAGCGGTTTTCAAGGGAAAACAGCCTCTGATTTTCAGCCGTTTTTTAAGCATCAAGCATTTTTGATGTGTTTTATACGGTCATTTTTGGAGCTGTTTCTCTATAGATCCAATGAAAAACGGCTCAAAAAACATCTCAAGGCGTGACATGCACTTTTTACAAACGGCCGCGTAAAAAATGCCCCGTGGGAACGGAACCCCGTTTTTCCCATTGAAATCAATGGGCAGATGTTTGGAGGCGTTCAGCGCCCGTATTTCAAGCCGTTTTTTCGGACGTTTACAGTCCAAAAAACGGTTGAAAATAGGACGTGTGAACATACCCTAATTTTTCAAACTACTTTTGGTAATCTGAGGGTATGTGCACACACAAAATCAAAAAAGTCTGAAAATATGGAGCTGTTTTCAAGGGAAAACAGCTCCTGAATTTCAGACTTTTTTTTAGCAACTCGCGTTTTTCGCTGCATTTTTTACGGCCGTTTTTGGAGCTGTTTTTCTCTAGAGTCAATGAAAAACGGCTCAAAAAACGGCTCAAGGAGTGACATGCACTTCTTATTCGCTGGCGTTTTTTTACGCGTCTGTTTTTCAAAACTGCCCGTCGGAACAGAACACTGTTTTTCCCATCAATGGGCAGATGTTTGGAGGCGTTCTGGTTTCGATTTTTCTGCCGTTTCCAGCCCGAAAAACGGTTGAAAATAAGCCGTGTGAACATACCTTGAGACTGGGTTCACATGACCTATTTTCAGGCGTAAATCGAGGCATAATACGCCTCGTTTACGCCTGAAAATAGGTTGTGTGAACCCAGCCTAATAGTAAACCTGATATATATCAACTTTGTAATTTGTAACTTTGTAATTTACCAGTTTTCCGCTCTGGCTCAGTTTCTGCACCGAGCTCGTTCTGCTGATTTACATTCTGTGAAGTGCAGTCATTACACCAAGAACTGATGGAAAGAAAAAAAATAACTTTGCCGATGCTCTAAGCTCAACTAAGCTGTTAGTGATATGTCTGTCATCAAGCTTGTTGACTGTTTCCAGTATTTACAAGTCACCAATTTTTTAATATAGATGATATACCTGTATAACCATATTTTTCTAATCTCATATACCTCCTTTAGGGAAAATACAACTTAAGGCCTTATTCACACGGACGTGTCCATTTTGCGCGCGCAAAAAACACTGTGTTTTGCACGCACAAAAGGTTTGTGTGGCATCAGCATATGATGCGTAGCTGCGTGATTTTCGCGCAGCCGGCATCATTATGACACTCTGTTTTTACTACTGTTGCGCGAATCACGCGCGGCACCCGGAAGTGCTTCCGTGTGCCGAGCGCGATTTGCACGCACCCATTGACTTCAATGGGTGCGTGCTGCGCGAAACACAGGCAAGTATAGAACATGTCGTGAGTTTTACGCAGCGCACATACGCTGCGTGAAAATCACTGACAGTCTGAACGGCCCCATTCACTTACATAGGTCCGTGCGGCGCGCGTGAATATCACGCACGTAGCATGGACGTATAACATGTTGGTGTGAATAAGGCCTAAGATATGTGAGAGGCCTAGTCCAAAACTTAATCTAGAGAGGATTTTGATTAGCGTTATTTAACTCTGTTTAGTCCCATAGAACTACTTAGCAAAGTAAGACTATGACATAAAATGAACCATAATAAATATTTCGAATAATAATCAGCTTTTGTATATGTAATTAAATTGTCAACTATCTGAAATTCAGTATGCATGTGTTTTTAAATTATAAGCAGGCCATGAAATAGTTGGAATCGCTATACCTGCTTGCCAGTCATATAAACTGGACTTTACTCATGAATCAGATTGGGTTAAAGTTGGAAGAAGAGTAGAAACTAAGAGGTAGGAAGTGGGAAATCATGTAATAGAGACAAGAAAGGTGCAGTACTTAGGCACACGTAGTAAATGACTGAGCCCAATGATTGCTTCTCGTCATTCAAGTGAATAGGACTGAACTGCAATACCAGCCACAGCCCAGAGACAAGAGTGGAGCTGTTTTTTTTTTAAAACAAAACAGACTCTTCACACTCATATTAGTCAACCACTTTAACCTTTAGAATTCATTATTTCAGAAGGTGACATTTTTCTTTGAACCCAAAATGTTAAAAGTTCTCCAGATATGAAGAGGACTATGTTAAACAAACTCCTTCTTCTCTGTAGTCCATTTATCAAGGCCAAGAAAACCAAGTCACATAGCAAATATACTGGTGATTTGGTTCATTCATTTGTATGCATGAAAAAGTTATACCAGACTTGTTCTATAAAATGTTAGCATTAACTGAATCACTTCAGGTGAGGAAACAAATCTTCATATAATGGTGGTAGTGGAAAATGTTCATGATGATGACTGGAGACAGGAGATCTACAAAGATGAAAATAAATTGAATTAAATTAAAGTTACCAATCACCGGTGACACTTAAGGCCCTTTATACAAACCAATTATCAGGCAATCGAGCATGTAAACAGGGCACCGATCAGCCAATGAAGGCTCGTTCATTGGCCGATTGTATCGTTATTGCTGCAAGTAATATTAGGGTATGTTCACACGGCTTATTTTCGGCCAAAAAAATCGGAAGCAGAACGCCACCAAACATCTGCCCATTGATTTCAATGTGAAAAATTGTGTTCTGCTCCGATGGGGCGTTTTTTTACGTGGCGGTTTTTCAAAACGCCCCTAAAATAGAAATGCATGTCACTTCTTGAGCCGTAAAAAACACAGCGAAAAACGCGAGTTGCTTAAAAAACGGCTAAAAATCAGGAGCTGTTTTCCCTTGAAAACAGCTCCGTATTTTTAGAAGTTTTTTGCAAAGCATGTGAACATACCCTTATCGTTGTTGGCAGCACATCTCCCTGTGTAAGGCCCCATGCAAACGACCGTAAAAACGCCTTCTATTGGCCACGGGTACCTTCCCGTTTGCGTACGGGAAGGTGCCCGGGCAGTTGAAAAATATAGAACATGTCCTATTTCAGGATGTAATTATGGCACGGGCAGGCCCATAGAAGTCTATGGGGCTCCCGTAATTACGGGTGGCTAAGTGTGTGCACCCATAATTACGGAAGTGTTGCTAGGCGACGTCAGGGGATTAAAATTTTTGAATAAAGAGAAGCAGAGAAAATGGCATCTGAGCGATCATGTGACTCTTTTAAGGGGTTTGGACATGATTGTGACATTTCCAGCCCCCCTTTTTTTACGTATCCGTAAATACGGGTGGAATACGAATGACAACGGACCCATATTTACGGGCACGGGTCCGTAAACACGGGTTAAATACGGGTTAAAAACGTGTGACAAAGGACCCGTATTTACGGCCAGTATTTACGGGAGGGAAAAAATATGGTCGTGTGCATGGGGCCTAAGCAGGTAGATGTGCTGCCGAAATGATAGACATGTATGGGGACGAGTGATCGTAGTAATGATCGATTGTCCCCATACTTGCTCCTTTTGAAAGGAGCAACCGACCACCGATCAACGAGCTGTGATATCCTGTTTGTTCTGTTTTTTTATATGCCTGAACTAATATTTTAAGAACAAAGAACAAATACAGAAGGAGCAATATATCAATGATAATAAGACGTAGGCCGGCAGTGGCGTGGTGATAAATAATTGAGTCATTCGTTAGAAAAATATGAGACTGCTGGTTTAGCATATATCTAGAAATCTAGCCCAAGCTCTGCCCCTTGTCCAACCAAATTTTATCCAGACCCACCAAATATGCCCAGATTTGTGGGAAACCAGGCCTATTTTTCTAGAAGCTGAACTATTTTGAGGTCAATAAAATAGATCCAAATTTCAGGATGGTTGGGCAGCCAGTAGAAATGAGCATATACAAAACTCATATAATATATGTACCTGTATATTTTTATATATAATATGCTTTTATATAAATATATATATATATATGTTTTTATATAAAAAAAATATATATGTGTTTTCAAATAAATATATATACACAGATATACACAAGCACAGAGCAGAGGCACTCACCACAGAGAAAATGTAGATGGGTGCCAAGCAAGTGGTCCTGATCCAAGACCATACAGATATGTGAAGAAAATCTTGCAGCACTCCGATATCAAATATGAAAAAATGTGGTTTATTTAGCCAACATCAAACAGTCCAACGGTTCAGTCCATCATTTGTTTGCATCAATATTAAATGTTTTTATTAGTCTTTCACTTTTGTATCAATTTGTACTTTTGATACCTTATGTAAAGGGGAGAGTCCCCTAAAAAAAAAATATATATATATACAGTATATATAGTGTATGTAATGTCTCATGAGCCAGGGCTGTAGAGACACAGCCCTGGTCATGAGCAACGGCTTCACAAAGCGGGACAATTAGTTATTGTCCTACTTTGCTTGTAAGTGACGGAGACAGGAGATACTGCTTTGATCTCCTGTCTCCATTTTAAACTACCTGCGCACACGGGCGTTCTCACGTGCACGTGCGGGCACTCTCGTGCACACGGCAGCGCTCTTGCGATCGTGCGCTTATGGGTTGGCCGGTGACGTCATATCACCGCGCCAACCCATGTTAGCCGGGGGCGAGTGCCACTCGCCCCGCTACGAGCGTACCGACAGGGTTTAAATAGCCCTGCATCGGTGCGCTGAGTGGCTGGGACCTACCCTCACCACTACACCATTGTCCGGCTCACCTCAGTTGAGTCCGGCCTCCCACACCACCAACGGAACTAGGCACCGCTCGAGCTGGGACCTGCCTGCCTTCCTCCACCAACGCCGGCTCACCTCTCCAGCTGGGCACCACTCCGCCAACGACCTGCCTCCTATCCTCTGCCTCCTTTCTCAATGACACATTAAGTATCAAGTGTAGCCATAGCTACACTTAACCCCTGGTAACCCTTTATCTTCCAAAGTCTGTTAGTGTTATTATATTACAACTTTCCCCTTTATATGAAATTCTGTACTTGAGGAACACTTGAGTTCAGACAGTAGATATCAGATACAAACTCTACACTAGAGAACATTTAAAGTACTGTGACATAAATATACACATATACATTGCCAAGTCCCTAGTAAATTAAAAAAATTATCGAAAATTAAATTTCAAAAAGTCAAGCTTCCTTATTTACCAGATTGTATCTAAAGCCATTTTTACATTTGCTTAAAACCATTGCAGATTGCAATAATTTCAACCCAGCTCCTCAGTTGCGCCATTTGTATGTCATCATATATATATATATATATATATATATATATATTGTAACGTAAATCCCTAATATATATATATCCAGTCAATCCGGCGTGTCATTAAATCCAGATTAATGGGTGCCCAACAACCATGTCCCTAGTAGAGCAGGGGTCATACATACACATTTCCTTTCCATTGAGTCACAAAAACCTATCAAAGGTTGTCACACACACACGCACGCACGCACGCACGCACGCACACACACCAGGGTTTTGTTTTTTTTTTAAACGCTAGTTTTTTGAGCCAAAGCCAGAAGTGGATTAACAATGAATGAGAAATATAAAGGAATGTGTTTTTCCTAATGCTCTCATTCTCAGATTTCCATAACTTCAGTGGACAGTGATCATACATGTGTGGAACTTCATTACTGAAACCAGGACCTGCTCATTTTCAAGATCATTTACAATCCTAGCTGCAGGACCTCAACTGATCTGGCTTTTATAACATGCCCGGTTGACGTCATGAAAAGGAAAACCTCTATAAATAGCTTACAGCTACTGCTGTAAAATGCAAATGAAAACAATATATATATATATATATATATATATATATATATATATATATATATATTTTAAACATCAAAGGCAAAAAAGTAACAACCATATCAAATAATAATATTCAGCTGGCAGAATATAAAACAAAAGGGACAAGGTACAAACCTCTCATGGTCTGGAGATTGGGAAGATTCTTCATCTTCTACAAATGCTGGATTTTCCAGGGGGTAGATACTACTATATTGTGGGGGGAATATTGGTGGTGGGGGTATCACATTAACTAGACCAGCAGTTCTATTACTGGGGACTGGTGGTGAAGCATTTGAACTTCTTGTAATAGCATCATGAGTGGTGTAGGGAGGAGGAATATACTGTACCACTGTCGCTCCATGGAAAGTTATAGGCTGATTAATTCCGGTGAAGACAAAGGACTGTCCAGCTTGGGGTTGTTCTGGTTCAACATCTGTATCGTTGCTGCCTTTACACGATTTACAAGTAAGCATCTTAAATTTACACACAGAAATCAGTGCAAAGGTCACACCAACTGAGAGCAGAATAGGACCCAACAGTTGAGTCCACTCAAATCCTTGATATCCTTCACGTCGAATCCATCCCATTACAGTAAAAGTGATTCCAACCAGTCCTAAAAAAATTCCAGAAAATAGTAAAGTTGCGCCAGCTTTATCCCTATTAGAGACCTGCACATCAGGTTGGCTGTTTGGATATGGAGGAAGTGAAAATACATTGAGGGAGAAGTCATCCTCCGGAGTATTGCTCTGTTCCATTATGAAAAGCCAGCTGCCTCTTCATCCATCCAGGCTGGAAAGAAATCCTTAACAGCCTGCAGGGGTAAAAGTTCAGATAGATCCTATGTAGCCATGCTCACATGATTGCTGCACATAAAGAATAGACTTTGGTAGCAAAGTATAAAGGTCTGAGCAGTGGAGCTTAAATATAACAGGAAAATGTATATTCTCCAGATATACAGAGTGTAATAACTGAGCGTACAATATGAGCCGTTCATGTAAGCATATAATATATGTAGATTCTTCATGACTTAAGGTCCACTAAATATAGGGAACATTGATTTGCCAAAGAAAATCCACAGACTTAGATATTTATATTAATAAAAAGCAATTGACACAAGAAGACTGAAAATCCCGATTGTAACACATTTAATCCATATAGTTACAAATAAATAAAAGTTGTGGTGATATAAGTTCGGTTTACTTGAACCATGGGGTCCGGGTCTTGCGGCCTTAAAACAGATGCTAAAATGCGGCCACATTACGACCATCCTAATGAGGCCTGAGGGTATGTTCACACTGGCTATTTTCGGCTGTTTTTCAGGCCGCAAACGGCCCGAAAAATGGCTGAAAAATCGGAAGCAGAACACTGCAAAATACAGCCTTCTGTTCCGACGAGCCGTTTTCTACACGGCCGGAAAAAACGCCCGCGAAAAAGAAGTGCATGTCACTTCTTCTGTCGTTTTTGGAGCCCTTTTTCATTGACTCTATAGAAAATCAGCTCCAAAAACGGCCGTAAAAAAACGCATGCGAAAAACACAAGTTAATTAAAAAACATCTGAAAATGTTGAGCTGTTTTCCCTTGGAAACAGCTCCGTATTTTCAGACGCTTTTTGTTAAGCGTGTGAACATAACGTTCATGTTATTCCTCGGTGCCATTATCACTGTAGATACCATCTTTGCGGGGCGCGCGGGCACTGAGGGATAACATGAATGAAAATAAAATAGTGCTCGAATTGAGAAGTAATCTAAGAAAGAACAGTGCGGGTATTGAGGAGGCTTAGCCCTTATTCACACGACAGTGAAAAACGGCCGTGTGATGGCTGTCCTTTTAACGGCCTTCACATGGCCGTTTTCATAGCAATGATATTCTATGGGTGCATTCACACGGCCGTTTTTTTAACGGCCCGTGAATAATGGGCGTCAAAAAATAGGACATGTCGGCCCCCATAGAAGTCAATGGATCTGTTTTTAACGGCTGTCAATACATGTAACAACAGTTAAAAATGGATCTGTTACATGGGGATTGGCAAGGGAACTACTAGTTCCCTTGCTGGCTATCGTTGGCATGCTCACTGTTGCAGCGCTACGTCAGGTGTGGTCACTCGTCTTCACGGGTTTGAAGGCGCCTCGATGACGTCATCGCCCGTCGCGCTGCCTTGCCAGATCCTGTGCAGACGAGTGACCAAACCTGAAGAAGACAAGAGACGGCACTGCATCCGTGAGTATGTGGCATCATGTACAGGGAGGCTGGTGTGGCATCATGTACAGGGAGGCTGGTGTGGCATCATGTACAGGGAGGCTGGTGTGGCATCATGTACAGGGAAGCTGGTGTGGCATCTAGAGGGAGGCTGGTGTGGCATCTAGAGGGAGGCTGGTGTGGCATCCACAGGGAGGCTGGTGTGGCATCCGCAGGGAGGCTGGTGTGGCATCTACAGGGAGGATAGTGTGGCATCATATACAGGGAGGCGTGTGGCATCATATACAGGGAGGCTGGTGTGAAATCATATACAGGGAGGCTGTGTGGCATCATATACAGGGAGGCTGTGTGGCATCATATACAGGGAGGCGTGTGGCATCATCTACAGGGAGGCGTGTGGCATCATATACAGGGAGGCGTGTGGCATCATATACAGGGAGGCATGTGGCATCATATACAGGGAGGCTGGTGTGGCATCATATGCAGGGAGGCTGGTGTGGCATCATATACAGGGAGGCTGTGTGGCATCATATACAGGGAGGCATGTGGCATCATCTACAGGGAGGCGTGTGGCATCATATACAGGGAGGCGTGTGGCATCATATACAGGGAGGTGTGTGGCATCATATACAGGGAGGCTGTAAATAGTGTCTAGGTGAACATGTGACCTTCCTTTGGGTGTTTTCAGGGGGCTGGGACAAAAAAAACCTGACCAATAAAATTCATCAGTTTTTTTAACGGCCATGAAAAGCTGATGCAAAATGGATGTAAAACGGCCAGATAGACTGGAAATGGATGAAAATTTGGAGACACACTGATGCAAAATGGCCATGAAAAACTGACAGTTCATCAGTTTTTAATGGACTTTTTTTTCACTGTCGTGTGAATATAGTCTTAGGCGGGATTCACACGACCGGGTCCCGCCCGAGCCCGAGTATCAGCAGGTAAAATCGGCCATTTTTCCCGGCCGGTTTGATTTATTTTTGCATCCGTTCCGGGCCGGGCAGATCTGGACAGTGACATCAGCGGCAACTCCTGAAGGGGAATGCCCATGTGTTCGGGGATTCTGCTTCAGGAGTTTCCCCTGATGTCACTGCCCAGATATGGACAGAGACATCAAGCGCTCTGTCCAGGAGCGGAATCCCCGAACACACGGGGATTCCGCTCCTTCAGGGAGCTAAAATGGAGCTAGCACATAGCAGAGCGGGGAGATACCTCCCTGCTCTGCTATAGTGGCGTCGCTACAGCAGTAGCAGCCGCAGCAGCAGCAGCAGCTGCTAGCGGCGCCATGGAAGGTGTCGCCGGGCCAGGGCGCTTTTAAAACAAGCAGGGGAAGGGAGGCAGCGCAGTGCTCCCTTCCACCTGCTGTACACCCCGGCCCTGCCACACAGTGTACAGCCATTCGTCCGAATGGCATAAACTCCTCCTCCTCACATGCACTCTGCGCTGTGAGGAGGAGGAGATAGAGCGCAAGCCACGGAAAACCCGGCCATCACTCGGGACACATTCCGGTGATGGCCGTGTATTATCCGGCCCCATAGACAGGTCGTCGGCACAGTACATCGTAAAGCCCACTGAAAGTAATGGGCAGATGTTTGCCGATGCATTGGAGCCGTTTTTTCAGACGTAATTCGAGGCATAAAACGCCTCCATTACGTCTGAAAATAGGTCGTGTGAACCCAGCCTAATAGAAAAAAATATTAGATTGCCTGAATGAACGTTTAAAATAAATGTATTATATAAATATTAAAATCTAGGCACTAATGCCCCAATACATCTGGTAACAGGCATTAGCAAACAAACCCAGCAGACTGATACATGGTGTCTAAAGCGTTTGCTCAATATAGCGTTTTGGTATGGACACTTGTATCAATAGTAGCAAATTACAGCTGGTCTGTTTGCTACTGATGTGTAATAATCCCTATAGTTTCTGCTCTCCGATTGTTATGGGGAGCGTCCTCATGGGTAACACAGTTAGGGTATGTGCACACACACTAATTACGTCCGTAATTGACGGACGTATTTCGGCCGCAAGTACCGGACCGAACACAGTGCAGGGAGCCGGGCTCCTAGCATCATACTTATGTACGATGCTAGGAGTCCCTGCCTCGCTGCAGGACAACTGTCCCGTACTGAAAACATACTCATACTGAGTATGATGCTAGGAGCCCGGCTCCCTGCACTGTGTTCGGTCCGGTACTTGCGGCCGAAATACGTCCGTCAATTACGGACGTAATTAGTGTGTGTGCACATACCCTTAATAGTTCAATTTAGCCGGTCAGCACAAATGTGGTCAGTTTCTCCCAGCACGTACACGACACTGATGTCTGGTCATACATGCGCCGCGGGAACACCGAGACTATAAGGGCTTAGTCCCACCTCCTTGGTCTCGTCATCGGGACCACCGTCCAATCAGCGTGTTAGGCATCAGCGTGACGTCCGCTGATGCGGTCAGCCCCCTGGTGACAGCACGGCCACTCAGGTAAGTATGCTACAGCATAATAAGTAAATAGGGGAACTTAAAGCGGCCCAAATTCTATAAGTTTTAACATTACACTGGCAGATTAATTAAAGTATACAATGGATTAGGTAATTCGGAAGGCAAACTGATATGTCTCATAAGTGTAACTATCCAGAAATCGTATATTCCGGACTATATTGGATCTTGTCATAAGTGCTATTGCTATATTGGGAATCTAGCAAAAAATTGTGGGGATTCTGGAGTGACATAAACATGACATACCTAGATCGATTATTTGGGATAAATATTCCACTTATGGAATTAGTCTATTGGTAACAAGTGAAGGAGATATGTTCATTGAGACCCAGTGGTTTGCTGGTTTGCATCCTGAAAATCCACTGGGCCTCCTTTTGCAAGATCCTCCTACCCCAGTTTCCACCTCTAATTGAGGGTCTAACATGTTCAATGCCTTGAAATTTAATGACTGTCGAATCCCCTTGGTGACATTCCCAAACATATCTGGAGATCGGTGTATCCTCCTACTTACTAATGTCACAAATATGATCTCTGATCCTCCTCCTAAACTCCCTTTTTGTCTTGCCCACATATTGAATCTTGCACTGACAAGTGATGAGGTATACTACTACCATGGTTTTACAATTAATAAAGGAACCAATATCAAAAGTATTGCCAGTAGTACTATTTCTGAAATTCTTGCCTTTAAGGACAGAACTACAAGCCCTACAACCACCACATTGGAAAGTACCCTTCAGAGTGGTTGTTAACCAAGTTGTTCTTTCTCTTGAGTCCAAGTGACTATGGACAATTCTGTCTTTAATGTTATGTCCCCTGCGGGGTTATCCCCCACTAGATCCCCTATATCAGGGTAAGCCTTCAAGATCCCCCAATAGGTCTTGAGAATTGTTCTAACCTCCTCATGCCCCGCATCATAGGTCCCAACTACCCTAATTCTTTCCTCCTTCTGTGGTTGTTCTTTAGGATTTAGAAGGGATTCCCTGTTTGATGCAAGAGCGTACTGATAGGATGTTTTGAGTACTTCTTTGGGATATCCTCTCCTTGTAAACCTTTCCTTCAGATTCTCTGCTGATCTTTTATAGTTGGCTATAGATGAACAATTTCTTCTAGCTCTGATATATTGTCCTTTTGGTATCCCTTTTCTTAGTGCTTTTGGGTGCCAACTATCCCATCTGGTCAATAGAAGCTGAAGGAAAGTCAATAGTCTGCAGACTTTAATAAAACATATCAAACAGGATATATCATACCCATGGTAGATCCAGGATACAGCGGCTGGTAAGTATACTGTTACGATACTGGCGAACACTGCTGGAATCCTATGGTCAGAAGTAGCGAGCGGAGCACAGTGCAGAACCCGGTGAGACGTCCCCAGGAACAGTGCTTGGATGGTGGAACACGAGTAGTAGTAAATAGCAAGGAAGTAGGAACAGTCTGGTAAAGACAGTTCTCAGGAGCAGGAGACTGGAACAAGTCACAATACTCAAGCACTGTTTGGTATTCCATGTGGTCTGAAGTAGGCCCAAACAGGAAACAAGATGGTTCACACGATGCAACATTTGCCATCTTGGTTAAGGGCAAGTTTAAGGGCAAAACAGCAGCCTCCAGTGGTAAGGAGTAAAAGTGCAGCACAATTCTTCAAAGTGTAAAACAGCGGCCACTAGTGGTAATTTTGCAGTACAACAACAGAATCCTTACATTACTCCCTCCTTTCGACAGCGGCCTCAGGACGATGTTTGACTTGGTTTATCTGGATATCTTTGGTGAAATTCCCTAATCAGTCGAGGAGCATTGAGATTGCCTACGGGTTCCCATGAATTATCCTCAGGGCCATATCCTTGCCATTTTATTAGATATTGCAACCGATTTCTGAATATCCTGGAGTCCAGGATGTTTTCAACAGTATACTGTTCTTGTCCATCAACTTCGATAGGATCAGGGGGAGGCAGGTGGCGTCCTGGAAATGGATTTGAAACAACAGGTTTCAGTAGGGATACATGGAACACTGGATGTATTCTCATTGGTCTGGGAAGTTTGAGACGAAAAGCCACTGAGTTTACTTGTCCAATAATCTTGAAAGGACCAATACATTTTTGGCCCAATTTTGCTGAAGGTAAGTGAAGTTTCAGATTCTTGGTGGAAAGCCATACTTCATCTCCCATTTTGAAGGTTGGAGAAGGTCTACGAGATTTATCTGCTATTTCTTTATATTTCTCCTGGGCAATTGATAATGTAATTTTTAGCATTTCCAGATTCTGTTGAAGTGATTGTATTCTGTCAGTCACTGCAGGAATAAAAGTTTCTCTGGGAAGATTGGGAAGAATACTGGGATGGTAACCCAAATTTGCAAAGAACGGTGTTTGTTTAGTGGAGGCATTCTGAGAATTATTGTAGGAGAACTCCGCCATTGGAAGCAAATCGACCCAGTCATCCTGTAAATGGCAGATGTAGCATCGGAGATACTGTTCTAACGTTTGATTTGTGCGCTCAGTCTGACCATTAGACTGGGGATGAAAAGCAGAAGACAAACTGACGTTTATGTCGAGTGCTGTGCAAAAACTCCGCCAGAATCTTGATGTGAATTGTACTCCGCGATCTGAAACCACTTCATCTGGTATTCCATGAAGACGAAACACATTCTGAATTATAAGATCAGCAGTCTCTTTAGCAGAAGGTAGTCCAGGGCAAGGAATAAAATGGGCTGCTTTAGTGAGCCGATCAACCACTACTAAGATGGAATTCTTCCCTTTGGAGACTGGTAAGTCGACAATAAAGTCCATAGAGATAGATCCCCAAGGGCGAGATGGAATTGGCAGAGGCTGCAATAATCCCATGGGTGAGGTACGAGGAGTTTTGTACATGGCACAGGTGTTGCAAGAAGAAACATATTTCTTCACATCTTTTTGATAATTGGGCCACCAAAAGAAGCGGGAAAGAAATTCTTGTGTTTTCTGAATCCCCTTGTGACCTGCTAGTTTAGAGTCATGCATTAATTTTAGCACATTTAATCTTACAGTTTCTGGAACGTAAATGCAGTGCTTATTAGTCCATACTTGATTTTTGAAAGTTAGGGACACTTCATCTGGTGGGTGCAAAAGAATTGGGTCGGTCTCATAGGCTTCCTTTATCTCATCAAGCAAGTCCTTGCTATGGATCACCCCCAGGAAATTGGACTCGGAAAGAATAGTTGTTGGTGGTACTGTCGAGGATGAGTCATTGGAGATCAACCTAGATAAGGCATCGGCCTTACCATTTCGGGAACCAGGCCTGTAAGAGATCACAAAGTTGAAACGATTTAGAAACAGACTCCACCGGGCTTGGCGGGGAGACAAACATTTGGCAGATCTAACAAATTCAAGGTTACGATGATCAGTTAGAACCACTATTTGTTGAGCTGTGCCTTCTAAATGATGTCTCCATTCTTTGAACGCAGCAATGATGGCTAGGAGTTCCTTGTTCCCCACGTCATAATTCTTTTCAGCAGAAGTCAAACTTCGAGAAAAGTAAGCACAAGGGTGCAGCAAATCTTTCTCTCCAGTTCTCTGTGATAGAATAGCCCCTATTGCACAGTCTGAAGCATCCACTTCAACAATAAACGCTTTTTCAGGGTTAGGATGAACCAGTATAGGGGCTGTTGTGAATTTTGTTTTCAAATTGAAAAAAGCATCTTGTGTCTGAGGAGACCACACAAAAGGTATCCCTTTCTTTGTTAATTGGGTAATTGGTGTAATAATGCCCGAAAAATTCTTGATAAAACGTCTGTAGAAATTAGCAAATCCTACAAATCGTTGGACCTCTTTCACATTTTTTGGAGTTGGCCAGTCTCTAATTGCTTGAATCTTGCTAGAATCCATGTGTAACCCTAGGGGAGAAATGATATAACCCAAGAACTGTATTTCCGTTTGATGGAATGCACATTTCTCCAACTTGATATAGAGTTGATATGCTTTCAGACGTTCCAACACCATTCTCACATGATTCTGATGTTCTTCTGCAGAATTAGAAAAGATTAATATGTCATCCAGATAGATGACTACGAACTGATCTAACAAGTCCTTGAAGATATCATTAATAAAATGCTGAAAGGTTGCAGGAGCATTGCAAAGTCCAAAAGACATGACCAGATAGTCATAATGTCCATAACGTGATCTAAACGCTGTTTTCCATTCATCACCTGTTCTAATGCGAACCAAATTATATGCACCTCGAAGATCCAATTTGGTGAATATTTTAGCTTGACGAACTCTATCCAGCAACTCCGGAATCAATGGCAGAGGGTAACGGTTTTTAATTGTGACTTTGTTTAATTCTCTATTGTCAACGCAAGGTCTCAAAGAGCCGTCTTTCTTTTTAACAAAAAATATAGGTGCACCTGCTGGCGATGAAGATGGACGAATAAAACCTTTAGCTAAATTTTCATCTATGTATTCTTTAAGAGCCTTCAGTTCCGGCTCTGCTAATGGGTAGATGCATCCAAAAGGTATAGCTGCTCCAGGCAACAGTTCAATCGGACAATCGTAAGGTCGATGTGGAGGAAGTTTATTAGCATTCTCTTTGTCACATATATCATTAAATTCGTCATATAGAGGAGGTAATTTAGGAGATACTTCAAGCTCCCCTTCAATCTTTTCGCGAGATTGTTCTGGTAAAGACTCTGAGGAGGGGACCTCCGATGGAAAAGACACTTTGGTTTCCCAGTGAATTGTAGGGTTCTGAGCCTGCAGCCATGGTAATCCAAAAATAATTGGAAAATGTGGGGATGAAATTAATAAGAAAAGATAGAACCTCATGGTGATTAGGTCTCATAATTATCTCCAATGGTTCAGTCTCTTGATCAACTGGACCTGAGTTCAGAGGGGATCCATCTACAGTTTCCATAAGAATGGGTGACAGTCTCTCTTGAAATTTTACACCATGTTTATTAGCAAAAGAAATGTCCATAAAGTTCCCATTTGCTCCAGAGTCCACCATGGCAGAGGCGGATATCCATTGAGAATCAATTCTAAACTTGATGGGAATAAAGCAATGAGTGTCTTTGTGTTCTTTTTTAATATTGGGTGCTGTGCAGGAGACTGAATGAATGAGTGCATGCACTGGTGGCACTTGTTCAGAAGAAACAGATTCTACATCAGAGAAGTCATGATCTGCTACTACCGCCACCATCTTGCGTTGACGACATGGACAATTGATAAGGAAGTGATCAGTTTTACCACAATAGAAGCATTGATTTTCTCGAAACCTTCGTTCTCTTCTGTCGGCACTTTCACGCTTTTGTATACTGTCAATTTGCATAGGTTCAGCTTGGTGTTCTTGGTAATTCTTTGTTTCAGAGTCTCTAGGAGTGGGAGCTGAAGCAGACGAGTAATAGTTATTATTACGGGACCAGGTAGAACCCCATTTTTCTTGTCGACGCTCTGACAGCCGAGTGTCTATTCGAATACAATGGTGTACAAAATCATCAAACTCTGTGGGAGCTTCCGCCCGTGCTAACTCGTCTTTAAGTGCACTAGATAGTCCTTTTTTAAAGAATGTTAATTTTGCAGCATTATTCCACTCAGTATCCATCACCCACTGTCTGAAATCTGTGGCATATTCGGCAACAGAGTGTCTGCCCTGACGTAGAGCCATCAACGCTGCTTCTGCTGTAGTACACCGGTTAGGATCATCAAATACTTGGCTCATGGCTGCTAGGAAGGCATCCAAGTCATCAAGCCGAGCATCGTTGGTTTCAATAAGAGGGCTTGCCCAGGCTACAGCCTTATGTGTCAGAAGCATAATAATACACAGCACCTTTGAATTATCAGTAGGGAAGTGAGCAGGATGTGCACCAAAATATAACTTGCATTGGTTTATAAATCCACGGTATTTGTCACGATCCCCACCAAACCTGAATGGTGGAAGCGGCAG
Source organism: Rhinoderma darwinii (assembly GCF_050947455.1). Taxonomy (NCBI): domain Eukaryota; kingdom Metazoa; phylum Chordata; class Amphibia; order Anura; family Rhinodermatidae; genus Rhinoderma; species Rhinoderma darwinii. The sequence goes on along the minus strand of NC_134687.1, from coordinate 553,337,323 downwards.
GGTAGATGAAGAGGCTGGGGTCACAACTCGATTCTGAAGTTCCCGGATCAGCTCTGCTTGCTGAGCCACCATGCCTTGTAAACCCTGTGTAGCTTGTCCATAAACTTGAACATCATGGGTTGTTTGATTTTCAAACGCCAAATATTTAGTCTTTAAAGTTTGCATGTCAGCAAAGATGTTAGTAAGCAAATAGTTCATATTGTTCACACGAACCTCCAAACTTGCTTCTCTGGCGGATTCCATGGAAATGGCTTGAGTATCCTGTTACGATACTGGCGAACACTGCTGGAATCCTATGGTCAGAAGTAGCGAGCGGAGCACAGTGCAGAACCTGGTGAGACGTCCCCAGGAACAGTGCTTGGATGGTGGAACACGAGTAGTAGTAAATAGCAAGGAAGTAGGAACAGTCTGGTAAAGACAGTTCTCAGGAGCAGGAGACTGGAACAAGTCACAATACTCAAGCACTGTTTGGTATTCCATGTGGTCTGAAGTAGGCCCAAACAGGAAACAAGATGGTTCACACGATGCAACATTTGCCATCTTGGTTAAGGGCAAGTTTAAGGGCAAAACAGCAGCCTCCAGTGGTAAGGAGTAAAAGTGCAGCACAATTCTTCAAAGTGTAAAACAGCGGCCACTAGTGGTAATTTTGCAGTACAACAACAGAATCCTGACATATACAGTGAAGGCAACTAATTTCAAACAGAGCTTTTTCAGCTAACGCATTGGCATTCAATTGGTCTGGCTCCATTTAAATAGAACTTGTCTGTTGTTTAACACCACCCGCAGACTAAGGCATTTGCGCCAAAACGCGCGTTGGGGTGGACTCTGGCTGTGCCCCCCCCCCCGCCCCCCGTATCTACTATGGGTATGATATATCCTGTTTGATATGTTTTGTTAAACTCTGCAGACTATTGTCTTTCCTTCAGCTTCTATTGACCATATATTTGCTTAAACCTATGTCAATTATGCACATGGCTTATTATTATTATTATATACATTTACTGTGTTTATATAGCACTTTGCTACATATATATTTGGTCATCATATTACCCTCATGCCCTCCTTTGGGTTGCATTTGCATTTACACTTTTCTGAAGGCCTGCTATGGATACAAATCTGTACTCTGTATTTATCTAGTAGATACACAGCTTTTTGTCCCTTTTTTACCTGTGGTTTATGGATTCCTCATTTTAATCTATTGTCTATTTTTCTTTATCATGTATTTCAATGAAGTATTTTTCTATTTTCATTATTTCTCTTGTCTAGCGGGCATCTATTTTTTTCTAGGTTATATATATTCAGTCTTGATGCTTGAATCAGCCCATATAAATGTAATAATTTTCCTTTCTGATGCTTTATATGTTTGGGCCATATTGATTTATGCTGCTTTTTCGGTTAGGTCATTTGTGTATACTGATGTCTAGGAATGTGATATCATTTTTCCTAATCTCGGATGTAAAAAGCAGACCAACATCATTAATATTAAGGGCAGATACAAATTCTGTAAACTCAGTCTGCGTACCAAACCATAGAATCAATACATCGCCTATGTATCTAATCCAAAGCACAATAGACAATGCCCATCTTTCCATAGTATCACCAAATACCACTTCTTTCTCCCACCAGCCCAGAAAGAGATTGGCATACGTTGAAGCACAGGGGCTTCCCATAGCCACTCCTCTGAGCTGGTGTAAGATTTTGGTGTCAAACAGAAAAACCGTATGTTTCAAGATAAACCATAATAGTCTGACAACAAAGCTGTTATGTGTCTGGAAATGAGTGCCCCTTCCTTGAAGGAAACCCTCCACAGCCCTACACCTAAGATGATGGGGAATAGAGCTGTAGAGTGCCTCAACATCAAGGCTGGCAAGGAATATATTTGATTCACATCGTATCCACTCCAGTTTTCTCAGCACATCCATCGTATCTCTCACATACGACGGAAGTGCTGTGACATAATGTCTAAGGAACATATCAATGTAAAGACTCACATTCTGGGATATGCTGTCGATACCAGAGACGATAGGTCGTCCCATTAAGGGGACTAATCCCTTATGCACCTTCGGAAGACTGTAGAAAGTGGCACATTGTGGATGACTGCTAATAATAAATGTTATTTCTTTATCGTCAATAACCCTGTTCTTTCGGGCCTCGTTCAGAATGCTTTTTAACTCATTAACATAAATTCTGGTAGGATTCTCATCCAGAACACGATAGCAGAGTGTGTCTTTCAGAATAATCAAACACATGGTTTTATATTGTGCCAAATCCATTATGACAATATTACCACCTTTATCAGACGGTTTTATGATTATACTGTCATCTTTTCCCAAAGTCTGTAGGCTCTGCATCTCCTCCATCGACAGATTGTAGTCTGATACACCAAAACTTTCTAGTTTTCTAAGCTGTACAGTGAAAACTTCTAAAAATACATCCATCATGGTATTGTCATTGATGGGTGGGTTTTTTGTGGATGGAATTCTCAAATCTGTGAATGGTCCTTCCCCTCGGCCTCTTTGGCCCTGTTCTAGTAATTCATCAAGTACTCTAACATGAGGGAGGCCCTCTTCTAAGATGGCCATTTCCTGACATCTATCATGACTTTTAAAGAATTTTTTCCATTTCAATTTACGAATGAATAAATTAAGGTCTTTGACCCAGGTAAATAAATTGAATCTGTTCGCAGGAACAAAAGACAGTCTCTTTTTAAGGACATTAGTTTCATTTATAGTGCGGGTTTTAGTGGATAGTATCAAAGGGGAGAGAATAGACATGGACCGCACATCCACTGTATACTATGATCAATGCGGCTAGGCAAAATATATAAATATGAACGAGAGATTCTTTGTAACATTTTGATCAAATTGTATGCAAGCCCACTTGCCACTTCACGGCGACCTCTAAAAGTGGGTCCCTACTCTAGCGGTTGCAGCACCGCATGGCGGCTACCGCCACCGCAGCACCGCTCCTGCAGAGGGAGCAACCCAGGGGCCCAAAAGCACCCATGCCTTCAGACCGTGCCAAGCCTCCCTGGCTCTGGGCCACGTCCCCCCACAAGTGCAGCACTACAGCAACAGACACCACCACACAGCACCACAACATGTGAACAGATGGAATGAGCTCACCTTACCATGCGCCCCCAGTGGCCAACTGAGAGTACAAGCAGGAGCAGGAACACTTATGAGGTCATTCCTAAATTAAAATAAGCTGGGCCAAAAGTGTGGAGTGCTGGTACCAAGTAAAACAAAACAACAGAGGGGATAGACTCTGTATCATATCAAAGTGGATAGATTAACAATCTGCAGGTCATCTTCAGAGTGGGAGGTCATTTTTCTTATGCATCCCTTTGGTCCCGTATCAGATAGTCCAAAATCTAGTGGCTTTTGGCTAAAAAACCTTCCCTGTTTGGGCCCTTGCCTCTACCTCTTTGATTCACACGTATTGGATTCCTACCCTGAGTCCTACCACCCCGTGCTCTCCTAAGATGGTATCTATGATTTTCTGAATCTGAAAGCTCTTGTTCTGATGAGGATATTTCAGTATCTACTTCTTGACGTGTACTAACACTTGTATTAAAGTCAAATATTTTGCCCTCCTTAAAGTCCAGCGTATCTCTCACAAACTGGAAATGTTTTACGTTTTCCTTTCACTGGACCAAAGAGGCCTAGGCCAAACCCTGAAAGACAACCCTATATCATTATCCCTTCTCCACCAAACTTTACAGTTGGCACAATGCAGTCAGGCAGGTAACATTTTCCTGGCATTCGCCAAATCCAGACTCATCCATCAGACTGCCAGATAGAGAAGCGTGATTCGTCACTCCACAGAACACATTTCCACTGCTCCAAAGTCCAGTGGCGGCATGCTTTACACCACTCCATCTGACGCTTGGCATTGTGCTTTGTGATGTAAGGCTGGCTTGCAGCAGCTCGGCCATGGAAACCCACGTCATGAAGCTCCCCGGCACAGTTTTTGTGCTAATATTACTACCAGAGGAGGTTTGGAGCACTGCAGTTATCGAGTCAGCAGAGCGTTGGTGACTTTTACGTACTATGTGTCACACACTCGGCAACCCTGCTCGGTACCTTTTACGTGGTCTGTAGTTCTTAAATGCTTCCACTTTGCATTAATATCACTCACAGTTAATCCTGAAATTTCTAGGAGAGAAGAAATTTCAGACTGACTTGTTACAAGGGTGACGTCCTATTACAGTACCACGCTGGAATTCAGTGATCTCTTTAGAACGACCCATTCTTTCACAAATGTTTGTAAAGGCAGACTGCATGGCGAGGTGCTGGATTTTATACATCAGTGGCAATGGGACTAAATGAAACAGCTGAATTCAATGATCAAGAGGTGTGTCCCAATACTTTTGACCATGTAGTGTACATCACGGTTCTTTATCATTCATATTGGTTTACCAGTTTGTCTGCTAAAAATTTTGCCCACCAGTGCCAATTTTCCCAAAAAAAAACAACAAACCCCAACAAAGGAGGCTGGCAACCCTGCTCACACGGTCATATACTTTGTACCAAACATGAGATTTGATTTGTCTGACATAGTGGAGTATTGCACAAAGCATTTGCCTCTTATATAAACCATTCATATAGCCATGGGAACTAAGTCCCAGTACGTTGACTGAAGGTAAGAAATATAAAGATAGATCAGTGTAGCAACCAAGAATTCCAGGTAGGAGGTGCCATAAATGATATAAGCTTTTAGAAAAAAAATATACTGTATAATGTGTCATTTTTCATGTTAAAGATCTTCACAGAAGGCTGCATTCATCTTGGACCGCGGCCTCATTAAATCCCAGTCTGCCGTCATCCTGGTATAAATAATATGACATCTCAAATTGCCATAAAATATTGTAGCATTTAGATGGAGTTTAAACATTTATGAAAACCTAATTTATTATCTCCGCCATCAGCCTGTACTTGTGCTTGTTTTTCGTTTGTTTAGAATTTTCTAATGATGGTCATCATTTTTATTTTAGAAACTATAATGTTTTCAAGCCTCCAGTTTCCCATGTGTTTACCTCCTGAGCCTAAATCTATCATCTTTTGTTGCTTTTCTTATGGTTTATGTCATTACTTCTAAAACCTTTTACAAGATTAAATTTTTTACACTTGGTGTAAAATGGATCACAGGATCAAATTTGGGAAAATATTGGCATAAATAACTTTGTAAAGATCTACAAATTTTTTGGGACAGACTTTCCTCTGGGCATGTGAGGCCCATGTAGTGGTGTACGTAACTTATTAGCAGGGTACAACACTGCTTTATAGCCTGTGAAGGTGAGTGGCTCAGTGAAAAACTTTCTGACAACTCCCCCACCCCTCCTGAGGTACCTATACACATTAGACCAGGGATTAGAAACTTTCGGCATTCCAGCTATTGTGAAACTACAATTCCCAGCATGCCCTGACAACCGTTGGCTGGAATACTAAAGCCTTTTCCTGTCAGTGCATGCTGAGAGTTGTAGTTTCACCACAGCTGGAGGTTGCTGAAACCTGCATTACACTATAAACATCTGTCATTTTCGAAAATAATTATAAAGATCCTAAATCAGTTTAACTTTTTCTCCTCTCCTTCTATATGCTCTGTTCCTTACAGATGCAGTGTGCATGGGCACCCTGTTCCTCCATAGGGACCAGGGATCCTAAATTATTATGTTTCAAAGTAGATTCAGATACTTTAGATACTTAATTTATAAGCTAAAAGATACCAGAATGAAGGAACATTTCTGTAATAACCAAGAAAAGTATTGAATGGAATGTTTGTAGCCAGCTTTATGGCATGGGCTCCATGGCCAAGCAGCTGCATGCAAGCCTTACATCACCAAGCAAAATGCAGAGATCGGATGGAGTGGTGTAAAGCACGCCGCCACTGGACTCTGGAGTAGTGCGAACGTGTTCTGTGGCGTGATGAATCACCCTTCCCTACCTGGCAGTCTGATGATCGAGTCTGGGTTTGGCGAATGCCAGGAGAACGTTACCCGCCTGACTGCATTGTGCCAACTGTAAAGTTTGGAGGAGGTGGGGGAATAATGCTACGGGTTTGTTCTTCAGGGGTTGACCTAGGCCCCTTAGTTCCAACTTTCTGGCAACAGTTTGGGGTTCGGCCCTTTTCTGCTCCAGCATGACTGTGCCCCAGTGCACAAAGTGAGGTCCATAAAGACATGGTTGGATGAGTTTGGTGTGGAAGAACTTGACTGGACCACACAGAGTCCTGACATCAACCCCATCCAACACACTTGGGATGAACTAGAACAGAGATTGCGAGCCAGGCCGTCTCATCCAACATCAGTGTCTGACCTCACAAATGCTCTTCTGGATGAATGGACAAAACATTTCACAGACACAATACAAAATCTTGTAGAAAGTCTTCCCAGAATAGTGGAAGCAGTTTTAGCTACAAAGGGGGGGGGGGTGCAATTCCACAATAATGCCGATGGATTTAGAATGGTAGGTCATATGAGCTTCTGTAATTGTAACGTGTAGGTGTCCCAATACTTTTGTCCATATAGTGTACACAATCGGCGCACAGTTACATATCTTCCTCCAGTACTGCACTCCTGAGGAGGGAAAGCAAGTTGAGACATGAACATATTTTAAAAGAAACCGTGCCAATTTTAGTCACACACCATTTGACACAATATATATACAATCCAATCAACTGAAACTAGGGTCCCCCTAAAAATAGATATTCTCTCCATATTTTGAGACGGACTCCTGGTTTTGGCTTACAAATACTGATGCAAAATACGAAAATGATTGACACAAATTAGGGAATTCCTTTATGGGAAAAAAAAAAAACAAAATGCTCACCATTTTAGTTCCACAGCTCATGTAAAAGTCACATTCATTTCTAGGAATCACTTCCATTTATCTCTTGACCTCTAGATCTCAGAGCAGCAGAAATGATTGTTTATGAGCTCATGTCAAGGTTCATTTTCACAAGGTTTACACAGTAAACACTGGGCGGACTTCATAGATCAGAATACAATTCTTGTTTCTATTATGTCCATAAAATATTGAAAGATTGCATAATAGAGACACCATTTGGGTGAACACTGCCGTATTATACAATAATACTGAATGTATTATGAATCTGACTTAAAGAGGCTCTGTCACCAGATTTTGCAACCCCTATCTGCTATTGCAGCAGATAGGCGCTGCAATGTAGATTACAGTAACGTTTTTATTTTTAAAAAACAAGCATTTTTGGCCAAGTTATGACCATTTTTGTAGTTATGCAAATGAGGCTTGCAAAAGTCTAAGTGGGTGTGTTTAAAAGTAAAAGTCCAAGTGGGCGTGTATTATGTGCGTACATCGGGGCGTTTTTAATACTTTTACTAGCTGGGCGCTCTGACGAGAAGTATCATCCACTTCTCTTCAGAACGCCCAGCTTCTGGCAGTGCAGATCTGTGACGTCACTCACAGGTCCTGCATCGTGTCGGCCACATCGGCACCAGAGGCTTCAGTTGATTCTGCAGCAGCATCGGCGTTAGCAGGTAAGTCGATGTAGCTACTTACCTGCAAACGCCGATGCTGCTGCAGAATCATCTGTAGCCTCTGGTGCCGATGTGTCCCCGCTCGTCTGACACGATGCAGGACCTGTGAGTGACGTCACAGCGTGATCTCTGGAGAACACGGCTGTGTCTGCACTGCCAGAAGCTGGGCGTTCTGAAGAGAAGTGGATGATACTTCTCATCAGAACGGCCAGCTAGTAAAAGTATTAAAAACGCCCCGATGTACGCACATAATACACGCCCACTTGGACTTTTACTTTTAAACACACCCACTTGGACTTTTGCAAGCCTCATTTGCATAACTACAAAAATGGTCATAACTTGGCCAAAAATGCTCGTTTTTTTAAAAATAAAAACGTTACTGTAATCTACATTGCAGCGCCTATCTGCTGCAATAGCAGATAGGGGTTGCAAAATCTGGTGACAGAGCCTCTTTAAGGCTCTTACAGCTTTTTGAAAATCATATGTAATATAAATTGTTTCTCTCACTTTCCACCTTTTTATAAGCTTTACCCTCTTTATTATATAATCTGCAATATTTTATGGCGTTGCTCATGGAAATCAATCTAACTTGCTTTATTTCCTCTGAGGCGGGGCTGCAGGGGAATCTAACACTTGCTGCTTGGTTCCCCCACATATTACAGTTAACTACTGGGGGTCCATGCAGCGAGATACCCTGCGATCAGTTTATTGTTTGTAAACCTTTCTGGTAAACGAAAATTATCAAAAGAAGGCAACCCCTTTAAAGGGGGTGTCTAGAATTAAAAAGACAGTGACAGTGCCCCATCTGTCCATGGGCTTTGTTGGTAATGCAGTTTAGCCCTAGTCACTTAATTGAGGATGAACTGCAATACCAGACACAACCCATGGACAGATGTGGCGCTGTTTCTGAAAAACTAAAGCAAACACAACCCCTTGGATAAGCCTTAGACAATGACCCCATAATTAGACAATACGGAGTGCAAATTTTCTTCAGACCAGCTTGTCCGCCCTGCGGCCCCCTTAACCCCTTCACAAACATGTCTGGACAATTATATGATGTTGGCTGCAATATTACTGCATATATTATCCTGACCTTTCCAGCATCTCAGGTCCTCAGAAAAGTCAAGACAATTGTTAATACAGCAAAATAATGTGAAACATTGCAAGTTCATTCATATTTTTGCTTTATTTTTCGTTTTCTTTAAATTTTTTGAAAAAATATCTATTTGTTATACATTTTGTTCAATAAATAGTTGCATAGGAATAAAAATATAGACATTTTAAAATTGATAAAATAAAAAGTCACAAAAAAAATTCGGAAGGTGTTAAAGATACTTGAAGTTCTGATACATTCCTGGATAAAGTTTAAGATTAAAAGAAAGCATTGCAGGATGTGCTCACAGGAATAGATTTGATTTGTAAAGGATATTTAGTTTATAGAGAACATGGAAGGGATTAGAACATTTCGGATTTATATCTAAGCCTTTAATTCATTTACATCCTGCCACAAGCACATTGTCCAGATACTGGACCTGCAATGACACACGAGACAATTGGGGTCAATCTGACCGTTTTAGGGCTTGTCCACGCGTAACGGAATTGCTGCAGCATTTCTGTTAAAACTAGCAGACATTTAGCTACGGAAAGTCGGCACCATTTATTGCAATTTTTTACTGCAGAAAATGTTGCGGATTTTGCTGAGTTTTCTTCAATCCTGGGAGATAGAGACATCTCATCTGAAAAACGCAGCAATTCAGTCCACTTTCCGTAGCAGGAATTGACATGCTGTGGTACCGGAAAAATTACACACCGCAGATGAATTTCTGTTCGGAAATTTTACGCAGCGTGTGGATGAGATTTGACCAATCTCGCCCACTTTGCTGCTACTGTATTCTTCTGCGTATTTTCCCTCTGCAATTCCAGACGGAAAATACGCAGCAATTCCATTACGTGCGGACAAGCTCTTAGTCGATTTGCTCATATATGATTTAGATCATTAACAAGTTTGCCTTTTGTTTACAGCCTTAGGGTATGTGCACACACACTAATTACGTCCGTAATTGACGGACGTATTTCGGCCGCAAGTCCCGGACCGAACACAGTGCAGGGAGCCGGGCTCCTACCATCATACTTATGTACGATGCTAGGAGTCCCTGCCTCTCTGCAGGACAACTGTCCCGTACTGTAATCATGTTTTCAGTACGGGACAGTAGTTCCATGGAGAGGCAGGGACTCCTAGCATCGTACATAAGTATGATGCTAGGAGCCCGGCTCCCTGCACTGTGTTCGGTCCGGGACTTGCGGCCGAAATACGTCCGTCAATTACGGACGTAATTAATGTGTGTGCACATACCCTTATACACATTGCAGGACTGTGTGCAAGAGGCTGTTCAGGGGCACATTGAGTGCCTGCCTCTTCCTACTATGAAGGCGCAAGCACTCCGTGTGACACAGTACGGCGGCAAAGTTCGCAAAACCTCTAGGGAAGAATACCTCAATACATTTGGCATCCGATGGAGTATGTCACGATTATATTTGAAATCTCCATTTGCCTCCATGTGAAAGCCGCGTGTATGAGACCTAAGTTTCACTGATCCATATGAGAACTAACCTTCGTGTAAAACCTGTATATAGCTCACTGAGCGTCAAATTGGCAGTCCTCCACTAAAGCTTATTAAATGGATTTGACATTTACCAGGGTGAGACATTTACCAGGATGAGTCAGATCTAGGCTGTCTTCACATCTGCGTCGGGCTTCCGTTCATGGGTTCCGTTGCACTTTTCCTTCGGAGGAACCCATGAACGGAAAGCCAAACGAAAACCATAGTTTACATTTTCATTACCATTGATTTCAATAGTAATGCTTCCGTTGCAATTGGTTTGTTTGGTTCCGTAAGGTTTCCATTTTTTGGCGGAAACATTACTCGACTGCGCTATGGTTTCCGCAAAAAAATAATAGAAACTTTACAGAACGGAAAAAAACGGAAACCAATTGCAATGGAAACATTACCACTGAAATCAATGGTAATGCAAATGGAAGCTATGGTTTCTGTTTGGCTTTCTGTTCATGGGTTCCCTCATCGGAAAAATCTAGCGGAACCCATGAACGGAATCCCAACGCTGATGTGAACAGGCCCATAGATTTTTTTTTTAATGCTGCATGGTATTTCTTTTTTTTTTTTTAAATCACTGTTTTGTCCTACATGTCTTCTGGTGCAGGATTAGATGCAGATTCTGTAGAGTTACTTGAAGTAATGGGTGATGATGTGGAGGCTTCAGGTAAAGCAGAATCTTTCTCTTCATATTTTGGTGGAGGTTCTGACGCAAAATACACATTGGAATAAGATTCATTGGAGTAACTTGGTAATGGAACTGTGTATACTGTACATTCTTGGCCTCCTTCATTCTGATATGCCCTGCAGAAAAAAAAGGAAAATAAAAACTCTAACTTTATTCCGTGTACACAAGATGTTTCGTACATTTGCTCTATGGTCCAATCAGCATTTAACACCAAAGTGGATCAAGGTGAGACAATGCAAAAGCTGTACGAGGGCACCACTGTAACTTGCCATGTATTGTACTACTTTATGTTACAGAAGTCCCTTGGGCCACCTTAACCCCTTAATGACCAGCCTATTTTAGACCTTAATGACCAAGCCATTTTTTAAGTTTTTCCATCGTCTCATTCAAAGAGCTATAGCTTTTTCATTTTTGCATCGACATAGCTGTATAAGGTCTTGGTTTTTTTGCGGGACAAGTTGTAATTTTTAATAGCACCATTTTGGGGTACATAGAATTTATTGATTAACTTTTAACTTTTTTTGGGGGGGGATAGAAAAAAAACAGCAATTTCGCCACACTTTTTTGCGTCCTAAATTTACGCCGTTTACTGTGTGGTATAAATAACACAATAACTTTATTCAGGGGGTTGTAGCGATTGCAACGATACCAAATTTGTATAGTTTTTGTATGTTTTACTACTTTTGCACAGTGAAAACACTTTTTTTTCAAAATTATTTGTTTTTGTGTCTCCATATTTGAAGAGTCGTAACGTTTTTATTTTTTCGCCGATGCAGTTGTAGGAGGGCTTTTTTTTTGCGGGACCACTTCTAGTTTTTATCGGTATCATTTTGGAGTAGATGCGACTTTTTGACCACATTTTATCAAATTTTTTTTAAGGCTGGATTCAAAGAAAAGCATGTTTTTTTATTTTATTTTTTACGGCGTTCACCGTGCGGGTTAAATGATGTAATAAGTTTATAGTTGGGGTCGTTATGGATGCGGCAATACCAAATATGTGTAACTTTTTTACTTTATTTTTTTGTTAATAATAAAGCTTGTAAGGGGGAAAAGTGGGTTTTTCATTTTTTTTTTTCACTTTTTATTAAACTTTTTTAAACTTTTTTACTAGTTCCACTTGGGGACTTCACTATGCGATTATCCAGTCGCATTTATAATACACTGCAATACTTCTGTATTGCAGTGTATTATGCCTGTCGGTATAAAACGGACAGGCATCTGCTAGGTCATGCCAGAGGCATGTTCTAGCAGGCATTCACTACAGGCAGACCTGGGGGCCTTTATTAGGCCCCCGGCTGCCATCAGAGACACAGACACTCGGCGATCTTATCGCCGGGTTTCAGTGGGATGAGAGGGAGCTCCCTCTCTCTCTCCAAAACCACTCAGTTGTGGTGCACGCTATTCAGCACCGCATCTGAAGTTTTAAACGGGTGAGATCGATACTAATATTGATTTCACACGTTAGAGCAGGGACGCCCCCAGCCCTCAGCTGCCTCTGGCAGCTGAGAGCAGGGAGATTTGACAGCTCCCTGCTCTGTTTACTTATTCTGATGCAGCGACGTAAAAAGTCTATGGCATCGGAATAAGGCCCGTTAGTGACCAACGTAAAAACACTATGGGCCGGTCACTAACGGGTTAAACTACATGGTCCAGGTGTGGCTGAAACGTCTTCATCTATAGATATGCCACTGGCGTGAGCGGTAAAAAAACAAAACATAAGGAGGGAGAGGGTTGGGTAATGAAAAGTAATCATGTTGGGGTTCATCTTCTCTATCTATTAACATCATGTCATTTTTAGATCCAACATTCTGTGCAAATTAAGTTTATAATATATCTTTACAGGGGTCATAGCTCTATTTCTCTGATACAATACATTTATTTCTGCCTGCAGTCACCACTAGAGCAGCATACAGTTCAATGTATGAGTCACATGCAGTAATGCAGAACAGTTAGGCTGAGTGCACACGGGGTGGCTACGCTGTGTAAAAGCACGCAGCATAGCCGCCCTGTGCGCTGCAGGGAATTCCGGGCACCAAGCTGTGCTGCAGTTTTTCGCCCGGAATGTCCGCTGCGGAAAACTGCAGCACTTAGCCGGCCTGCTAGGAGACGTTTCACCCCAGGAGACCGCTACAGCCTGTGATTGGCTGCAGCGGCGGTTACGTGGGATGAAGCGACATCCTTGGAGGCCCGCCGTCTTACATCATCCAAAAAAAAAAAACACTCCTGCAGTGACCCCGCTTTCCGACTGGAGCAAAAAACGCCCTGCTGGTTACCTCAGTACATCGTTCTAATAAAAGTAGGCCAATGAATGGAGGTGACCTGGGACCATGTGATGTAAATTAACCAATGACAGCTTACAGCTATCACTGCTTAGTTTACTGTCACAGACCCAGGAAGGGAAGTATAATAACCGTTTTGCTTTTTTAGTTATTAGTGTTACTAATGTGTTTTGGGGTTTTTTGTGTTTTTTTTTTTACAGGTTCAGTTGTTGGACTACGTCAGATTAGAGGACTACTTTGATGATGGCGTTTTTATTTTTAATAAAATGGTTAACGAGGGTGTGTGGGGGCTTTTATTTCTATAAAATATTTTCTCTGTAGGTGTTTTTTTTTATACTTCCTTACAACTGCCTTAGTAATGGCAGCTATCTGAAATACAGCGTCCATTACTAAGGCAGGGCTTAGTGTTAGCCGCTGAAGAGGCCAACACTAACTCCCCCATTATTACCCCGGTACCCACTGCCACCAGGGGTGCTAGGAAGAGCCAGGTATAATCCAGTACCCAACCATCTGAAGTGATGGTTGTGTACTGGGGCGGATGCAAGCTGGTATTATTAGCTTGGGAAAGCCCAAAAACAATGGACCTTCCCACCCTGGTAATGCTAGGCTGCAGCTGCTTTATTGTATCTTCCTGGTTATGAAAAATAGGGGGACCCCAAGTCTTTTTTCAATTATTTTAATAAAACAATGTCGTGTTCCCCCCATTTTTCATAACCAGCCAGATACAACATAGCAGCAGCCTAGCATTCAAAAGGGAGGGAAGGCCCATTGTTTTTGGGCTTTCACAGTCTACGACTGCCCCAGTGCCCGACCATCGCTTCAGATGGTCATGTACTGGATCGTACTTCTCTCTTCCCATCAACCCTGGTGGCGGTGGGTACCGGGGTAATAATGAGGGGGTTAGTGTTAGCCTCTGCACAAGCTAATACTAAGCCCCACTTTAGTAATTGACGCGATCTATCAGACAGTCACCATACTGAGGCAGTAGTAATATAGTTAAAAAAAAAAAGTACAGACACAGAAAAACTATTTTAATGAAATAAAACTCTTAAATAAAGCTCTTAGCTGTCATTGGTTCATTTACATCACGTGGTCCCAGGTTACCTACTTTTAAAACTAGGCCAATGAACTTAGGTAACCGTCCACCACGTGATGTAAACTGACCAATGACTGCTGTCACTGCTTAGTTTTCTAAGCCTTGTAAGTGACACAGGCTCACCCGAGGTGCACAAGAATTTTGGCTCATCTTGGGTGCGTGTGCCACTATAAACCTAGTGTCGAGACTCCATCAGATACAAAGTAATCCCCGCACTAGGAGTTACTAGCGTCAGCGGGGCTCAGCAATAAAGTTTCCGTTGATGCAGGCCTGATCTTTTCTGATTAGGCCTGTTCCAGCGGAACGACGGCAGGCGGCGCCACAAGAAAGCGTCGAATGACGAGGAAGGGAATTAATGGTTCCCTTGCTTCACCTGCGCTTTCAATTGTATCCGCTTCCTAAGGACGAGGATACAATTGAAGACCGTACATTACATTAGGGTTGTCACAATACCAGAATTTGGACTTCAATACCGATACTTTGTGTAGTATTGCTATTCTCGATACCAAAACGATACTTTGCCAACAATAATAAAAAAAGTTCTTCCATTTTCTGATGTGAGGCACATGGTGTGATGAATTTTGAACCTCCGTTTACCTCACATTAAGCGCATGTTCACACTGCTTATTTTCGGCCGTTTTTCGCGCCGTAAACGGACGAAAAATCAGGAGCAGAATGCCTGCAAACATCTGCCTATTGATTGCAATGGGAAAACGGCGTTCTGTTCCGACTGGCCTATTTTTACGCGGACGTTTTGAAAAACGGGCACGTAAAAAAACGGCCGCGAAAAATAAGTGCATGTCACTTCTTCAGAAAAACAGCTCCAAAAACGGCCGTAAAAATACGCCTTGAAAACAGTTCTGTATTTTCAGACGTTTTTTGCTAAGCATGTGAACATACCCTCATAGTAATTAACCCCATCGTGTCTCTCAGTCATAATGGACAACATTGGGTTAATGTGTGAGGTACATGATGGGTTTAATTACTATTAATGAGATCCACATGGAGGTATAAAATTCATAACACCTCATGCCTCACCAAACTAAGTGAAAGAAAGCAATTTTTATTCTTTTTTTTATTTAACATTACTTTATTTTAACTTTTTTTTTTTTTTTTTATAAATTATTTTATTTGTCATTTTGTTTTTTTTTTATATTACAAATCGTACAGAATATACACAACATAGTGTGAAAAAGGCAATGAAAAAACAGTTAACAGATCACAGGTCAGTTATCGGCCTCACATAAGTACATGGGGTCACCTGAAAGTACCATGTCGCTAAATACAGTTAATTAAGGAATCTCCGCTATGCACCCTGAACCCGCAGCCGTGCATGATATATCCTGAGTGCGCACAGGGGCATTAAAGGAGAAGAGAGATGCAGAGACAGAAAGAAGGAGAGGCAAAATAGTGAGGAAAGAAAAAGAAGGAAATGGGGGGAGAAAACAAAAAAGAGGGGAGGGGGGGAGCTGACCTGACATACCGGGTCTAGACGGGAATTCACGAGGCCATGATGGTTTTATATTCCTCGGTCGTTTGGAAACGAATCCATTCACACCATGTTTTTAGGAAGGAGGCATGAGTCCCCTTCATTGATGCCGTGAGGTCCTCCATTCTCATGATCTCCTGGATCTTGCCGAACCACATGCCCACCGTCGGCGGACCGGACTGTCTCCACAGTGCAGGAACACATGCCCTAGCAGCATTTACCAAGTGACGAACTACCGAACGTCTATACGAGGGCAGTGGGACCTCGCACAAATGAAGCAGGAAGAGGCCCGGGGATCGCGGGAGAGGATAATCCGTGAACTTTGAGGAAATACGCCACACCTCGGACCAGAACCCAGTCAGGAGTGGGCAGTCCCAAAAAATATGCAAGATTGTACCCACATGGTCCCCACATCTCCAACATAGTGGCGAGGCCGCCGGGATCATTGCATGCAATCTGGAAGGCACCCTGTACCAACGGGACAATATCTTAAACCCTGCCTCTTGAAATCTACTGGCCATGGAGGACTTATGCGTCATGGTGAACAGGCGGTCTCGTTGTTCAGGGGTGAATGTTTCGCCCAAGTCCCTCTCCCAGCTACGTAAGTACGGAGGTGGCGGCAAATTGGAGGGCGAGATCAAAACGTATAGATTCTGGACAAAGCATGTCGGATCGTGCCTGTGCCTGTACACAGGAGTTCAAACGTGGAGCAGTCCCGTTGCTGCACTCCAGGATGTTCTAGGGACATCAGGAAATGTTGCAACTGGGTAACCTGCCACGCCGAGAAAGAGACCGGATCCGACAGAGCTCGTATTTGATCGCTCGTCATCCACCTCCCCTCCTGCTGAAATTGTAGGGCCTGCCCCTTACCCGCCCCAACCATACTTGAAATGGGCCACTATCCAGTCCCGGTGGAAATGTAGGGTTGCCTAAAATCGGAAATAGCGGGGAGGGGGACGGCGAGAATTCTGCCCGAGGAAACACCCGTGCTGTGACTGCTAGGGTGGGACCGATTGTCGGGTGGGACCGCGCGACCCTGGGAACATGTCTGCCCAACCACGGCAGGGCCTGCAGTGGGATAGATATAAACGCCTGTTCCATGGACACCCATTCTTTCATCCCGCCGTGCCGGAACCAATCTAAGATTCGTGTCAAGTGGGAGGCGTGATGAGAGGAGACAAAGTCCGGAAGACCAATGCCCCCCTCCCCCTTTACACGAAATAGCAATGATCGGGCGATACGTGCTGGTTTCCCTGCCCATATGAATTTGTGCACTAGGGACAGTAGGGACTGAAAGAACGGGCGTGGGATATGTATCGGTAGGGCCTGTAGGAGATACAGAATCCGTGGTAAGATGTTCATTTTAAAAATCGCGCACCTACCGAAAGTGCCCGAAGTCCAAGTGTCTAGGTCCACCTTTATACGTTGAAGTAGCAAAGGGAAGTTCACCGCATAAAGGCGAGATAGATCACCGGGAAGCCGAACTCCCAGGTATTTAAGCGAGTCCCTTGCCCACTTGAAAGAAAAGGACTCCGACAGGTCAGCGACCAGAGTCTGTGGTAACGAGATGTTAAGGGCCTCCGACTTCTGGTAGTTTATTTTGAAGTTGGATAATCTAGAGTATCTACTCAGCTCCACCATCAGGTTGGGCAAGGAAATTCTAGGGGCTGTGAGGAAGAACAGCAGATCATCCATGTAAGCGGCAACCTTATGGGCTCTGCCGCCCAGGTCCAAGCCTGTAATGTCCGGGTTGGAGCGGATGTGACACAGCAAGGGCTCCAGGCATAAAATAAAGATCAGAGGCGATAGGGGGCAGCCTTGGCGCGTGCCGTTAGTAATCTTGAAGGAGGTTGAGAGGTGCCCATTGACCTTGACCTGAGCTGATGGGGAGGAGTAGAGACCAGAGATCCAGGACATCATATGAGTCCCTATTCTGATATGTCGTAAAGTGGCCAACATAAAGTCCCAACTGACCCTGTCGAAAGCCTTTTCCGCATCCGTTGACAAAAAACAAGTGGGGAGTGACGTGACTGCCGCCTGGTACATTAAATTAATTGCCCGTGTGGTGTTATCTCTTGCTTCCGGTAGGGGCATGAAACCCACTTGGTCAGTATGCATCACGGTTTGAAGGAGTGGAGACAACCGATATGCCAGAATCTTGGCAAAGAGTTTCAAGTCTACATCCAGTAGGGAAATAGGACTGCAACTCCCACTATGTCATGTGGGAGTTGCAGTAGTTTATTCTGGGTACCTGTGATGTGCGGGACGTATGTACGCGAGCGGGTTATCCAGAGGGCGCGGGCCAAGGTCCTACTGGGTTTATTACAGAATTCATAAAAATGCCTTCTACATTTAACTAGTGTGGCCTTCGCCTTGGCAACACAGAGTGAGCGCACCTGCTCCATCAATTGCCCTAATTCTGCCCCTAGTAACCGGTCCTGTGATATCTTATGGGACTGTTCCAGCCTGTGTATGCGTAACAGTAGGTCTCTGAGATGAGCCGTCCGCTCCTTCTTGAGTTTGGCTGCCATTCGTCTAAGGGAACCGCGCACCACACATTTATGCGCCTCCCATATACAGAACGGGTCCATCCCCAGTGTATCGTTTTTATCAAAGTATTCCACCAGGTCTCGGCGTGCTTCAGAGACCACTGTCGTATCCTGCAGGAGGGACTCATTCAGTCGCCACTGCCAGGAGGGAGGATGGGCCAATGGGCGGGCTAGGGTGAGGGAAATAAGGGCATGGTCAGATAACGTTATGTCATCTATGGAGGATGATGTCAGGCTGGGAAGATGTGCATGATGCAGGAAGAAATAGTCCAACCTGGAGTAGGAGTTGTGAGGCGCCCAGTAGTATGTGTAGTCTTTGACCAAAGGATGCATAACTCGCCACGCGTCCACGAGTTGATGGTCATGCAGCAATCGCCGTATACGACGATGTGCTGCCCTGGGTAGGGAGGAGTGTCCTCGTGATGTGTCTAAGACGGGGTCTAGGGTGAAATTTAAATCCCCCCCCATGACTAAGGTACCTTCCAGAAAGCCATCCAGAGACCTCAAAACTCTGTCCAGGTAGGCCACCTGACCAGAGTTAGGGAGATAGTATGAGGCCAGTGTGTACAGCGCATTATCCAACTTACCCTTTACGAAAAGGTACCGTCCCGCTTCACCTGCGCAGGTGTCCACGTGTTCCCAGTGTAGGGAGCGGGAGACCAGGATTGAGACTCCCTTGGTCTTGGAGTCAGGGGACGCACTATGATACCCCGCGGGGTAGTTGGAGTCTGTAAGCTTTGGGATGTTGTCTGCCTGGAAGTGAGTTTCCTGCAGGAAGGCCACGTGTGCTTTCCGTTTCCACAGGAGACGGAGAATGGAGGACCTCTTTTCCGGAACATTCAGACCCTGTGCATTTAGGGAGACAACAGTAATGTCAGACATGGCAACTGAAATGTCCGGAGTGGACCGAGGGGGAAGGGGAGGGAAAGGAGAGGAAGAAAAAGAGAGAAAGAAGAAAAAGAACGTGTATGCAGAGCAAGCTCTCTAAAGTCGGAGTACAATACCTCTCCACTACTCAACGCGAGCTGTGTCGCCCGCAGGAAACCTTCAAACATGACACAGCTACACGGAACCCTAATAGGGAACAAGGAAAGACCGGAGTGCAAAGACAGCGCAACAACAGTTAAAATGTCAACTAAAAAATTCAATTAACCAAAGTGCTTTAGAGCCCCGGACTCACCCTATTAACAGTTAACATTCCCAGTATTCACCTTCCTCTATGTAATAACACAGATTGGGCAGGTAAAACAATTAAAGCAGGTAAACTTATTTAAACCTCCCCCAACCGGTGTGTATCTGCCCGCCCCCTCTACCCACAGTGATACAACCAGCTATAAGGCAGTTCCAGCAATGTGTTCCTGACAGTCCTCCAGGAACCCTATGGGAAAAAGAGAGAGAAGGAGAATGCAAAATGTAGTCCAGGAAAACGTCCACATTAAGGCGGCTGTGAACATTCAGTCCCTCCGCGGCGATCGTCGTCCAGGGGGATGGAGGTCAACGGATCCCAACCCTCTGTCTCTGCGTGGAGAGCGACGTTCCAAGGGTCGGAGGTCGGGTAGCTCTGCTCCAGGTCGGATTGGCTGACGGGACCCATAGTCCAGATACGGGCCTCCTCTGGGAGCGAATGGTGGCGGTGGTTCGGTCCAGTCTGGTAACCGCACCGGCGAGGTCTCCAAGAACCGGAATGCTTCCTCCAGATCGTCAGGAGAGCGGACAGCGAATGACATTCCCTGCTTTCGAAGGATGATGTGGAACGGGTGTCCCCACCTGTATGTTGCGCCTGCTGCCCTTGTTGCTTCCAATAATGGGCGGACAATTCTGCGCATGGAAAGCGTCAATCTGGATACATCCGGCAGGACAGTGATATCGGCGCCATTGTATGGGACAGCCCCTTTTTCCCAGGCTCTGCGGGCAATCTCCTCTTTTTGCTTGTAGAAATGCACTCTACAGATAACATCCCTCGGTCGATTGCCGTCTCCATTCCTGGGGCCCGCCAGTCTGTGAACTCTGTCCATCTCTATGGGCATATCTCGCGGGTGTTCCAGGATCTTGTTGAAAATGTGGGTCACAGCATCGTAAAGTCCGCCGGGGGGTACAGACTCGGACAAACTCCTCAGTTTCAAATTATTACGCCTTCCCCTATTCTCGACATCATCTAAGTGTAGGGAGAGGTCTTGGAGTGGCATAGCTTGGGTAGCCAAGGACTGGGAGAGGACCGATATGTCCAGGGAGTCGACGGAGTGCTGGCGCTCTAAGGTGTCCACTCTCACAGCTAGGGCCCGTACTTCTTGTGTGACCTCCCCGATGTCCCTGTCGTGTTTCTCCTCTAGTTGTGCGAGGCGGAGGTCTAAATCCGTTTTAGTGGGCAGTACCTTGACCATCTCCCAAAGTTCTGCCAGGGTCCATTCCATGGAGAGCGGGGGGCCCGAGGACAGGCCTGCGTGGTGGTCTCCGGTGTGCACTGGCGGGGTGGGGGAGAGGGTCTCCCTGAAGATAACCGGCAGCCCCTGGCTCTGCTGACTGCCTGGCACGGGTGTGGGCCGCTGGGCCGGTGATGGTAGGGGTGTCTCACATGCCCCGCCTGTGGGCGCCATGTTAGGGGCCCCATATCTGGTAACGGGCACACTGACCTCTGTCTGCCGGCTGCATCTCTCCTCCAGATCCGTCGGTGCAGGCGCCGGGCTGTAGCTGGCCGGAGTGAGAGGGAGGCGGGCTGTGTCTTCGCGGCGAGGCGGGAGGCTGATTGCGGCCTACTGGAGGGGACGAGGAGGATCGCTGCGGCGGGCCTTCCTGTGCCGACCAGAGGAAGCGGCCGATGTTCGGGGTGACCGAAGTGTCCGGGGGGTACCGACGGTGTTTCCCCCTGGTCATGCTGGTGTCAAGCGACTGGTAGGTGAGCCCTGGCAGGTGATATTCGGCGGGGTGAGTCCGGAGCTGCTGCTGCACGCGTCCTCACTCCGCCATGCCTAAGCCACGCCCCCTCAACTTTTTTTATTTTTAAACTTTGAAGGGGTATTCCAGTTACAACAAGTTACCCCCTATCCGTAGGGTAAGGGGTATCTTGCTGATCGGTGGGTGTCCGACAGCTGGGACCGTACCCCTCGTTAGAACAGCCCATACATGGCACGTCACAAGTGACGTGTCGAATATCCGGAAAAGAATTGAAGATCAACACAGCGGCCAGAGCCAGTGCAGAGATTGACGTCACCCGTGAAGTACCCAACGGCAGGATCTGGAAATGGGGCCACTTTGGAAAATGTAAGTATATTACAAATGTATTTACATTTATAAAGTACAAGCATTAACACAAAGTCATTAAATCTCAGACAACCCCTTTAAGCTTTGAATCAAAGAAAAAATAAAAATACGATCCTCCAGCTGCCCCCCCCCCTTGCTGGACTCCCTAATCACTGCACCCCCAGTGCCTAGTGGTAAATATGGCCCCGTGTGTATGGTGATATCTCCTCTCAAAAATGCAGGAATTCAGTCCACTTTGAGCAGAAATAATTGACATGCTGCAGAACTAAAAATACGCACCGCAGGTGAATTTGTGGGCTGAAATTTTCTGCAGCTTGTGGATGACATTTGTTCAATCACACCTACTTTGCTGCTACTGTATTGTGCTGTGTATTGCGGGAGGAAAATACGCAGCAATTCTGTTCTGGAATTGGACAAGCCCTTCCTTATATGTCATTCAGCACTTTCTAATTCTAGCTACAGCTATAGAGATGCATGTGCATTTTGTTGATTTACTTGTACTATTGGCTTATTGTGATTGATCTTTCAATTACTGGTAGCACAGAAAGCAATGATTTAAGATAATTACTTAGTGAGGTGCAAGCACACACACACAGTTGATACACTCAATAGTTCATTGAATAAATGTGCTAATTGAGCCTCTATAATAGACTTTAATACGCTGCTGACCCCCAGAGATATGTGCGCTTCTCCAAACTGCTCTGGTGGTGGACAAGGTCACTTAATCACACTTCTCATGGTCTGTTTGCATGTAGCACAGAAAGTTTACTAATCATTTATCAGTGCAGCACGCTCTGTCACAGATGGAAAAAACTCTGGAATGTGGTAGTTACAGTACACTAATCATTTATCAGGCAACACTATCTGCCTGTGACAAACCTGAAAAAAAAAATGCTAAAATACCAACAAAATGAAAAAAATTAAGTGATATTTTGCTATATAGTAAGGGTATGTTCACACAAAGTTAAACATCCCGTAAAATGGCTGAAAAATCGGTAGCAGAACACCTCCAAACATGTGCCCATTTCAATGGGAAAAATGGCCGTGAGGTCACTTCTTCAGCCGTTTTTGGAGCCGTTTTTCATAGACTATTGAAAACAGCTCCAAAAACGGCCATAAAAAAATGCCGCGAAAAACGCGAGTGGCTTAAAAAAGTCTGAAAATCAGGAGCTGTTTTCCCTTGAAAACAGCTCCGTATTTTCAGACTTTTTGAGTTTGTGTGTGCACATACCCTTATAGTACGAGGTCACTGATCTCCAAATCCAGCTTCAGCATTCATACTGGGAGTTGTAGTTTTGCAACAGCTGGTAAATCACAATTGGAAACGATTGTAGAGATTGGGGATTAGGTGGTGTGTAATTTGGCCTACCTTATGTTAAAAATACTGTTGTAGGATGGTGGATTATCACTCCTAGGTAAAGTTGTTCCATCTGAACCAGCTTCTGGTGACAAAGGATCCTCAAAATAGGGTGGTGGTGGTGATGGGAATATTATAACAGTATCACCTATTAAGCACAATAAAAATACTTTTATAGAGAGAAAAACTAGAATACACAACAGATTAAAAATGGTATTTTACACAGGTGAAAAATTTAGTGTACCTGCTATTATGAACTATCATTTCACTTTTAGGTCCAAAATTTTCTGCTGATTGAATTCATAATTTATCTTTACAATAGTTGGAGCTCTTTATACAAAAAAAAAAAGATCGAGCTCCAGCTATTATAAAGATAAATTCATCCATTTCCCTTAAAAGGCTATGGTAACCTTTAAAAGGGATTTATTTTTATTTATTTTTTTATAAAAAGGTCAATCAGTGGGATTGGTGCAATTTTATAATCAGTTTTTATTAAAAATTATGAAACTTTTTGAGATACAGCTGCTATGTATCCTGTATACAGAGCAGCAGTATCCTTCAATGAATCCTGTTCCCGCCAGGTTTGCGGGACTGACTGGTTCAGTGAAAGCGGGTCCTGCAATTTTCTGACATGCAGGATCCACCGGTTATCCATCACATCTATGTTCATAACTTAGATGCAGGGGCGGATTATAATGAGGGCAATCTGGGCAAGTGCCCGGGGCCCGAGGCTGGAAAGGCGCCCAGTTCGCCCCAGTTCTCCCGTACCGGCTGTTAAATTTACAGCCGGTTCAGAGAACCGGAGTGAAGCGGGACCTCCCACCCAATTATATCCGCATCCTTAGGATGCGGATACAACTGCTTACTGCACTGGCGAGACAGGGTACTATTCGTTCCCTTCCTCCCATTCGGCGCTTTACTAATGACATAGTCGGCGTGATGATGTCATCACGCCGACTGCGCCATTACACTGGATGACACCCTCTGGTCTCTGACCAGTCCTGCGGTGCTGGAGCAAGAAGCGGGAACGGGGACAGGTGAGGATGTTTTTTTTTTGTTCTGGGCAGCGTTGGGGGGGGGTAAAAGATGCAGGGGTCATTATCTGCAGAGGACATTGTAAGTGGCGCTATCTAAAGGGGACTTTATCTACAGAGGACATTGTAAGTGGCGCTATCTATAGGGGACGTTATCTACAGAGGACATTGTTACTGGCACTATCTACATGGGTCAATATCTACAGAGGACATTGTAACTGGCACAATCTACAGGGGACTTTAGCTACAGAGGGCATTGTAACTGGCACAATCTACAGGGGGCATTGTAACTGGCACAATCTACAGGGGACTTTATCTACAGAGGGCATTGTAACTGGCACAATCTACAGGGGACTTTATCTACATAGGGCATTGTAGCTGGCACTATCTACAGGGGACGTTATCTACAGAGGACATTGTAACTGGCACTATCTACAGGGGTCATTATCTACAGAGGGCATTGTAACTTGCACTATCTACAGGGGGCATTGTAACTGGCACAATCTACAGGGGACTTTATCTAGAGAGGACATTGTAAGTGGCGCTATCTACAGGGGACTTTATCTACAAACGGCATTGTAACTGGCACAATCTACAGGGGACTTTATCTACATAGGGCATTGTAACTGGCACAATCTACAGGGGACGTTATCTACAGAGGACATTGTAACTGGCAATATCTACAGGGGTCATTATCTACAGTGGACATTGTAACTGGCACTATCTACAGGGGTCATTATCTACTTAGGGCATTGTAACTGGCACAATCTACAGGGGACTTTATCTACATAGGGCATTGTAACTGGCACAATCTACAGGGGTCATGATCTACTTAGGGCATTGTAACTGGCACCATTACACTGGATGACAACCTCTGGTCTCTGACCAGTCCTGCGGTGCTGGAGGAAGAAGCGGGAACGGGGACAGGTGAGGACGTTTTTTTTTTGTTCTGGGCAGCGTTGGGGGGGGGTAAAAGATGCAGGGGTCATTATCTGCAGAGGACATTGTAAGTGGCGCTATCTACAGGGGACTTTTTCTACAGAGGACATTGTAACTGGCACAATCTACAGGGGGCATTGTAACTGGCACAATCTACAGGGGACTTTATCTACAGAGGGCATTGTAACTGGCACAATCTACAGGGGACTTTATCTACAGAGGGCATTGTAACTGGCACAATCTACAGGGGGCATTATCTACAGAGGACATTGTAACTGGCACAATCTACAGGGCACTTTATCTACAGAGGGCATTGTAACTAGCACTATCTACAGGGGACGTTATCTACAGAGGACATTGTAGCTGGCACTATCTACAGGGGTCATTATCTACAGAGGGCATTGTAACTGGCACTATCTACAGGGGGCATTGTAACTGGCACAATCTACAGGGGACTTTATCTAGACAGGACATTGTAAGTGGCGCTATCTACAGGGGACTTTATCTACATAGGGCATTGTAACTGGCACAATCTACAGGGGACGTTATCTACAGAGGACATTGTAACTGGCACTATCTACAGGGGTCATTATCTACAGTGGACATTGTAACTGGCACTATCTACAGGGGTCATTATCTACTTAGGGCATTGTAACTGGCACAATCTACAGGGGACTTTATCTACATAGGGCATTGTAACTGGCACAATCTACAGGGGTCATTATCTACTCAGGGCATTGTAACTGGCACAATCTACAGTGGTCATTATCTACAGAGGGCATTGTAACTAGCACTATCTACAGGGGCATTGTAACTGGCGCTAATTACGGGGGACATTTACTACAGAGGGCATTGTAACTGGCGCTATCTACAGGAGGCATTTTCTACAGAGGGCATTGTAACTGGCACTATCTATAGGGGGCATTGTGACTGTCGCTATCTACAGGGGGCATTGTTAGTGTGTGTTGTGTTTTACTTAACAGTGTTTGACACAATTTAATTCAGGGGTGCAGTGTATAGTACTTTTATATTCAGGAGTACAGTGTATAGTACTATTATATTCAGGAGCACAGTGTATAGTACTATTATATTCAGGAGTACAGTGTATAGTACTATTATATTCAGGAGCGTAGTGTATAGTACTATTATATTCAGGAGTACAGTGTATAGTACTATTATATTCAGGAGCGCAGTGTATAGTACTATTATATTCAGGAGCGCAGTGTATAGTACGATTATATTCAGGAGCGCAGTGTATAGTACTATTATATTCAGGAGCACAGTGTATAGTACTATTGTATTCAGGAGCACAGTGTATAGTACTATTATATTCAGGAGCGCAGTGTATAGTACTATTATATTCAGGAGCACAGTGTATAGTACTATTATATTCAGGAGCACAGTATATAGTACTATTATATTCAGGAGCACAGTGTATAGTACTATTATATTCAGGAGCACAGTGTATAGTACTATTATATTCAGGAGCACAGTGTATAGTACTATTATATTCAGGAGCACAGTGTATAGTACTATTATATTCAGGAGTACAGTGTATAATACTATTATATTCAGGAGTACAGTGTATAGTACTATTATATTCAGGAGTACAGTGTATAGTACTATTATATTCAGGAGTACAGTGTATAGTACTATTATATTCAGGAGTACAGTGTATAGTACTATTATATTCAGGAGCACAGTGTATAGTACTATTATATTCAGGAGCGCAGTGTATAGTACGATTATATTCAGGAGCACAGTGTATAGTACTATTATATTCAGGAGCACAGTGTATAGTACTATTGTATTCAGGAGCACAGTGTATAGTACTATTATATTCAGGAGCACAGTGTATAGTACTATTATATTCAGGAGCACAGTGTATAGTACTATTATATTCAGGAGTACAGTGTATAGTACTATTATATTCAGGAGCGTAGTGTATAGTACTATTATATTCAGGAGTACAGTATATAGTACTATTATATTCAGGAGCACAGTGTATAGTACTATTATATTCAGGAGTACAGTGTATAGTACTATTATATTCAGGAGCACAGTGTATAGTACTATTATATTCAGGAGTACAGTGTATAGTACTATTATATTCAGGAGTACAGTGTATAATACTATTATATTCAGGAGTACAGTGTATAGTACTATTATATTCAGGAGTACAGTGTATAGTACTATTATATTCAGGAGCACAGTGTATAGTACTATTATATTCAGGAGTACAGTGTATAGTACTATTATATTCAGGAGCACAGTGTATAGTACTATTATATTCAGGAGAGTAATCTATAGTACTATTATATTCAGGAGTAAAGTGTATAGTACTATTATATTCAGGAGTACAGTGTATAGTACTATTATATTCAGGAGCACAGTGTATAGTACTATTATATTCAGGAGCACAGTGTATAGTACTATTATATTCAGGAGCACAGTGTATAGTACTATTATATTCAGGGGCGCAGTGTATAGTATTATTATATTCAGGAGTACAGTGTATAGTACTATTATATTCAGGAGTACAGTTTATAGTACTATTATATTCAGGAGTACAGTGTATAGTACTATTATATTCAGGAGTACAGTGTATAGTACTATTATATTCAGGAGCACAGTGTATAGTACTATGTAATTCAGGAGCACAGTGTATAGTACTATTATATTCAGGAGTACAGTGTATAGTACTATTATATTCAGGGGCACAGTTTATGATACTATTATATTTAGAAGCATAGAGTGTAGCATCGTGAGAAATGTAATCTTCATTTATAGGTGGATGTTGGAAAAGTGAGGAGCTGTAGAAATGGGCCGTGCCCTGAAGAAGTCTGGACCAGATGGAGAAAAAAAGAGAAAAAGAATGAAAAAGAATCTGAGACATCACCTGTGAGTCACTCAATGTAATTGTTAATTCTCCCTGTGACTGATCAGTACTGTAGTCACTGTATGATCTGCAGCGAGATGACGGATGGTAGCATTCTTTTATGTTAAATAGCAACTCCCAGCATAACCTAACCATTGTTCAGGCTATACTGGGAGCTGTTCTTTTATGTCGTACAAATTTATACAGCAGGGGTTAAACTGAATTTGCAAATGATCTCTGTACTGAACTGTATTTGTTCTGGTGCTGTATATATGTACTGAGCTCTGTTCTGTTGCCGCATATATGTACTGAGCTTGGTTTTGGGTCTGTATATTTGTATTGATCTTGGTTCTGGGGCTGTATATATGTACTGAGCTTTGTTCTGGTGTGGTATATATGTACTTAGCTCGGTTCTGTTGCTGTATATATGTACTGAGCTTTGTTCTGGTGCTGTATATATGTACTGAGCTTGGTTTTGGGGCTGCATATTTGTATTGACCTTGGTTCTGGGGCTGTATATATGTACTGAGCTTGGTTTTGGGGTGTATATATGTACTAGGCTTGGTTCTGGGGCTGTATTTATGTACTGAGCTTGGTTCTGGTGTGGTATATATGTACTGAGCTGGGCTCTGTTGCTGTATATATGTACGGAGCTGGGCTCTGTTGCTGTATTTATGTACTGAGCTTGGTTCTGGTGTGGTATATATGTACTGAGCTGGGCTCTGTTGCTGTATATATGTACGGAGCTGGGCTCTGTTGCTGTATATATGTACTGAGCTTGGTTCTGGTGCTGTATATTTGTACTGAGCTTGGTTTTGGGGCTGTATATGTGTACTGAGCTTGGTTCTGGGGCTGTATATATTTACATTCTCTTAAGGTAAAAGTAGATGCTAAAATCTACTTTTACCTTAAGAGAAGGTAAATATATACAGTAAAAACTAAACCCAAAAAACCATGGAGGAATCTCAGTTTTTTCCAATTCACCCATTATATGGTACTTTACATGGTGCCGATAAAAACTACAACTCCTCCCGCAAATAAATAATCCTTCACACACCACTCTATTGACACAAAAATAAAAAAGTTATAAAGCTCCTGACCACTTTAGTGTCTCAAAATATTCGGCTTTTTCTTATCTGTATGGCTCATTCTGCTTTTACAGCTAATTCAAAACCGCTCCATATGTGATAGATTACAGGTGGATGCTGCATGTCAGAGATACGAAGGACACGTTGACACTGAACCCGACAGGTCCGCGGGACTGACGGATTCAGGTCTTAGTCAAAGATACAGTTGCTCTGCATACAGCATACAAAGCAGCTGTATCTGAAAAAGTAAAAATAATTTTTTATAAAAACTAATTTAAGAGTTGCACCAAACACACGGATACACATTTTAATTTAAAAAAAAATACCCAAAAAAAAAATCAATCACTGCCAAAGTTAAAAGGAACACTCTACAGAAAAGATTGTTATGTCTTCTGCAGGGCCTGAAGAACCAGTGCATGACTTAATCATTAAAAGAATACCAACCAGGGAATCCTTATGTCATGCAGTGCCCCTTAAGACCCTACACTGGGCATAACATGGTATCAGTTTGGACCAGAGTATTCCTACAAATGATAAAACTATGATTGTTTGCAGCCACCACTAGAGGGAGCTTACTGCACACATTTATACAGCTTACATTGCAAATATTATGGTAGAGGGAAAAAAAGGAGAGAAGAAATAAACAGAAAACTGTGCTCCTCTAAGGTAAATAACATAGGTACAGGAGCGCCTCTTCTAGGAGTTATTCTCTAATTTTTCCTTCCAGAACCAGATTGTAAATATTATTAAAGAAGACTGCTCCCCCAGAGGTGACTACAGGATTTTTTTTTTTTACTTATCTAGGACTTATCAGAAAAACAGGTCCAACAAAGGGCATACACAAAACTCAAAATTAGGGGTAGAAGAAAATGTGTGTCTGTGTGTGTGCGTGTATTTTCTCTATTTGTACTATTTAGTCATAAGCGTTACTATGACAATAAATGTATAAATGAAACAATACTATTTTCTTATTATGCGTTCTGCTTCACACGTCACGGTCAAATCACTTTTTTTTTTTCAGCGTTCAAAAATGGTTTTAGAAAACAAGATTTGTCTGCGACATGTGAACATACCCTTAGTATATCTGGCATGACAGCACAGTATTATTCATACTTCTCAACCCTCTGAAGTATGGGAGTCTCTGGACAGGCAGAGAAGTCTGTTCTCTCGACTCCCAGACAGACTGTCCTGATCTCCCATGATGGGATCCTTGGCACTAAATATAAAGGACCATAATACGCCCAAGTATGAGTGCTGTAATTCAGATAATTAATCCTTGACGATTCTTTGGACTTTTCAAATGTCAGCTGAAATCAAATCCTCATTTTCCCCTTCTATAGATACGATGCACATGAAACCAATATACAGTACACAATATATAATAATAAACAATTGTGCACCACAGCACTAAGCTACATTGTGGGAACACATTTTTTTCAATATCCCATTCCCTACAATGTAACATGTTCAAAACCACTGCAAAATTGTTACATCTGAGGGTGCTTTCCATGTCTATATACATATGTTATACAAAACAGTAATCAAAGCCGGTATAAACAAAAGATACGCTGTATACAATGCACCTTGGAATGCCAGGCTGCCGAAATACTGTCTATACATGTGGATTTCAGTAATAGTACAACCTGCCTCACAATATGCAACGCAAACCAGGGAAAAACACTTTCCAGGATGTATCCAGAACAGGCAGGTAAGAACAGGCTGTCAGGGACCTCACTTGATAAGACAGGAACTGGATTGCTATTGATTTCGGACATCTGCTAGTTTAATCACATTACTGGTGGCAGGGAGCGACATCACTACTGAAATTCAACCTTGACAAATAGCGTGTTCAGATTGGAGATAACAAAATAAGAGTGGGAGGGGGAGGCAGACAATCGTGGGGACCCCCACACATCGGTCAAACCTTGCAGGGAACGACTTATAAGTACGAGTTCACTTACAGCAGATTTGTTGCAGAAATGTCTGTGATATAAAAATACATGCATGTGCTGCAAAAAATCCTTACTCAGATATATGCATACCTCCCAACCGTCTTGGATTCAGCGGGACAGTCCCGGATTCCAGGCATTGTCCCGGGCAACCGCTGGCATTTCCTGGTGTCAACTATATCTGCGTCCTCAGGACGCAGATACAGTTGAATCCAACGCTGAAGCAGCCGTGCGCCACTCGGCACAGACAGGCGCGATGGCCCCCCTCCCTGTAGGTAGCGCCTTTGGGGTTCCCTCTAGAAGTGGAATTCCCAGCCAGAGCATTGCCGACACTCTGGCTGTGGATTCCGCTTCAGGAGAAGCCCCTGACGTCACTGTCCATATATGGACAGTGTTGTCAGGGGGAACCCCAGAGCCATAGTCCCGGGCAGAGCACTACTAGTACCTGGGCCCCTGCACTTGCCCAGGTTCATCGGGTGCTGACGCCGGCCCTGGGTGCATCTATGTGGGCATTATACTGTGTGGGAGGCACTATGGGGCATTATACTGTGTGGGAGGCACTATGGGGCATTATACTGTGTGGGAGGCACTACGGGAGCATGATACTGTGTGAGCTGGTGTGTATGGATGGGGGTTGGAGGCGTGGCTTAAAAGGAAATAAAATATGCCAGATGTGAATATACCCTTGGGCCAGGACCACACACACACACACACACACACACAGGTTTAAATCAGCATTTGGCTCCGTTTTTTTAATTCAAAGCCAGTAGTGGAACTAAAAGGTAGGAGAGATATAAAGAAAATACTAATACATCTCCTTTCTTTTGTGTCCACTCCTGGGTTTGGCTCAAAAACTGCACCAAAACTGTGTGTGTGTGATCCTGGCCTTACTGTTGTCAGTGGGCACCGGCAGTATTTCATGGGCTACTATCTATTAGATAAGGGTACCAAGCCTTTATGTGTTAAAGAAAAGGGTCCCTTAAAGCCAGGGCCAATTAAGCAGGGCATAATATATGGCAGGTACAACCATCTCACCTCTTGGACCAGGACCCTACCTGAGCCATATGTAGGAGTTGCGGCTGCACGTGTGTGGCCCTCTCCACTGAAATCTATGGAAATCATGGACACAGCCGAGCCAGCTTCTCCCCTACACTTTATTCATGGTCATCTCTTCTTGGCTGCATAGGATCATGAACTGCCTTTAGAGGGGGTGCGAGATTCAAAGGTGGTGGGGGCCCCAAGACACATGCCCCATGGTCTTTCCCTACAATCCGTCTCTGCTAAAGGCCTTCTCCACACGGCTGTGTTTGGTCCGTGAGATACGGACCGCATGTCGGACGCATTTCCCGGATCGAACACAGTTCAGGCAGCTGTACTCCCAGCATCATAGTTATGTATGATGCTAGGTGTCCCTGCCTCCCCGCGGGAATACTGTCCCAAACTGCAATTATGTTTACAAAACGGGACGGTAGTCCCACGTGGAGGCAGTGACTCAAAGCGTCATGAATGACTATGTTCCGAAGAGTACAGCTCCCTGAACTGTGTTCGATCTGGGAATTGCAGCCAACATACGGTCCATATGCCACAGACCAAATGCGGCTATGTGAATAAGGCTTAATGCAATTCATCCTTTAAATAATTTTTCGCTTGGGTGGTGTAGGGTAGGTATTTAACAATTAAAAACACAGACCATGAATTTATTCTAGTTTATGTACCTAAATAAACAAAACTCCCCATGTACATCAGGGTGATGGACACAGACAGGTTAGGGCCTCTGTGCAAAATATACTTTGAAACTTTTCAGATTAAAAATAAAATAACTGTAAAAGCTTTTTTCAAGTTATTGGTCAAATCATTGGTTGTTTAGGGCAGCAAAGGGGTTAACATACCTCCCAACTTTCAAGTATCCCAAAGAGGGACAACCGATGTGGATATTTTCTTTTAATTCACGCCCCACCCAGTCCCCGCCCATACACACCTGGTTCAGTCAACACAGTATCATGCTCTCATAGTGCCCCCCACACAGTATAATGCAAAATAGCTGCCCCCATACAATATAATGCCCCATAGTTGCATCCATACAGTATAATCCCCACACAGATGCCCCCATGCAGTATAATACCCAAACAAATTCACCCATAAAGCGTAATGCCCCATAGCTGCCCCATGCAGCATAATGCCCCCATAGCTGCCCCATGCAGTATAATGCCCCCATAGCTGCCCCATACAGTATAATGCCTGAGGATGAAAATACAGTTTACAGCGGGATATACCGTGGCCGCCCGGGACAGTGGGACAGCACCCGGAATGTGGGACTGTCCTGCTGAATCCGGGATGGTTGGGAGGTATGGGTTTAATGATTACATCCCTGGCCACTTAGGGCAGTGATGGGGTTAATGACAATATTGCAGGTGGTCTAGGGCAGGGGCGTAGCTAGGGGGGGCAGGCGGTGCATGTTCCCCCGGGCAGAACTAAGAGGGAAGGTGGGGTGGGGCGCCGACTCTATGACCGGGTATCCGCTCCCAGAAGGAGCCCCTGACATCCCTGTCCATATATGGACAGTTACGTTAAAGGCTCTTCCTGGAGCGGAATTTCCTGCCAGAGCCGCTCTGGCAGGGGAATCCACTCTAGGAGGAGACCCTGACGTCACTGTCCATATATGGACAGGGACGTCAGGGGATCCCTCTGGGAGTGGAATCCACAGCCAGAGTCTCTGCACTCTGGCCAGGGACTCTGATCCAAAAGGGAGCTCCTGACGTCCCTGTCCATATATGGACAGTGACGCCAGGGGCTCCTCCAGGAGAGTAATCCCTAGCCAGAGCGTCGGCAACCCTCCGGTTGGGGATACCAATCCAAGAGGGAGCCCTAATGGTTTTGTGGCACTTTATTCTAGGTGGGGGGGGGAGTGTGGCACTATCTACAAGGGGGGCTGTGTGCCACTATCTACAAGCGGGGGCTGTGCGGCACTATCTACAAGCGGGGACTGTGCGGCAGTATCTTCGAGGGGAGTGTAGTACTATCTACAGGGGGTCTGTGTGGCACTATCAACAAGGGGGGGCTGTGCGGAAGTATCTACAAGGGGGACTGTGCGGCAGTATCTACAAAGGGGGCTGTGCGGCAGTATCTACAAAGTGGGCTGTGCGGCAGTATCTACAAAGGGGGCTGTGCGGCAGTATCTACAAGGGGGGCTGCGCGGCAGTATCTACAAGGGGGGCTGCGCGGCAGTATCTACAAGGGGGCTGCGCGGCAGTATCTACAAGGGGGCTGCGCGGCAGTATCTACAAGGGGGGCTGCGCGGCAGTATCTACAAGCGGGGCTGCGCGGCAGTATCTACAAGCGGGGCTGCGCGGCAGTATCTACAAGCGGGGCTGTGCGGCAGTATCTACGAGGGGGCTGTGCGGCAGTATCTACGAGGGGGCTGTGCGGCAGTATCTACGAGGGGGCTGTGCGGCAGTATCTACGAGGGGGCTGTGCGGCAGTATCTACGAGGGGGCTGTGCGGCAGTATCTACGAGGGGGCTGTGCGGCAGTATCTACGAGGGGGCTGTGCGGCAGTATCTACGAGGGGGCTGTGCGGCAGTATCTACGAGGGGGCTGTGCGGCAGTATCTACGAGGGGGCTGTGCGGCAGTATCTACGAGGGGGCTGTGCGGCAGTATCTACGAGGGGGCTGTGCGGCAGTATCTACGAGGGGGCTGTGCGGCAGTATCTACGAGGGGGCTGTGCGGCAGTATCTACGAGGGGGCTGTGCGGCAGTATCTACGAGGGGGCTGTGCGGCAATATCTACGAGGGGACTGTGCGGCAGTATCTACGAGGGGGCTGTGCGGCAGTATCTACGAGGGGGCTGTGCGGCAGTATCTACGAGGGGGCTGTGCGGCAGTATCTACGAGGGGGCTGTGCGGCAGTATCTACGAGGGGGCTGTGCGGCAGTATCTACGAGGGGGCTGTGCGGCAGTATCTACGAGGGGGCTGTGCGGCACTATTTACAGGGGGCTGTGTGACACTATTTACAGGGGCTGTGTGGCAGTATCTACAAGGGGACTGTGCGGCAGTATCTACGAGGGGGCTGTGCGGCAGTATCTACGAGGGGGCTGTGCGGCAGTATCTACGAGGGGGCTGTGCGGCAGTATCTACGAGGGGGCTGTGCGGCAGTATCTACGAGGGGGCTGTGCGGCAGTATCTACGAGGGGGCTGTGCGGCAGTATCTACGAGGGGGCTGTGCGGCACTATTTACAGGGGGCTGTGTGACACTATTTACAGGGGGCTGTGTGGCAGTATCTACAAGGGGGGTGTGTGGCAGTATCTACAAGAGGAGGATGTTCAATATTTCCCCATGTAGTCTCATTAACATCGGTTACACAATCTATTTTAGTCTGGCACGGACCTCGTTAAATTATTTTCTTTTAAATTTACTGTTATGGTAACTCCCTTATATAACTAGGTTGCTTGTAAAATGTACAAATGGTTTTATGCTTACATGAGTTACATTAAAAAAAATGTGGGGGAAAAATGATACCTCATTGATTGGTAGAGAAAACAAACATAGCGAGGGGGAAGGAAATGTCGGGAAAGACGTTGGGGGGCCGCCAAACTGAATCTTTGCCTCTTTGAAGAGGTTAATCACCTGTACTGAAGGTTGCATGACAACATATTCTTAGGCCTCATGCACACGACCGTGTTTTTGCGGCCGCAATTCCCCCGAAAATCCACGGGAGAATTGCGGCCCCATTCTTTTCTATGGGGCCGTGCACACGACCGTAGTTTTTGCGGTCCGTGCACGGCCCGGGAGCCCGGACCGCAGAAAGAACGGGCATGTCTTATTACGGCCCGGTTCTGCGGTCCGGGCTCATTGAAAACAATGGCCGCGGCCATGTGCACGTGCGGGCGGCCTGCGGCTGACAGTCCGCTGACAGTCCGCAGCCGGCCGACCCGAAAATCACGGCCGTGCACACGGCTACGGTCGTGTGCATGAGGCCTTACTCCTTTATCTGTGATTGTAGAATGTTCAGACACACAGATACTGCCTCATCAGCTAGCAGCCAATTATAGAATAGCTTAGACAATCAGAGTCTCTGTGATTGGCTGACTGTTATGATGCAGTGTCTGTGTAATCATTGGGAAACCACTGGAGAGAGTAAGAAGCGGGAGGGGATGAGAGAAGCAGGATACTTGTTTTAACCCCTTAATGACTGCCAATACGTGCCGGTAGAGCGAGTGGTTGGGCTGTCTAACGGCAGCCGGGTTCCTGCTCTGATACCGGCAGTTTAACCCCTTAGATGCCCTGGTCAATAGCAACCGCAGCATCTAAGGGAATTTAGAGGGAGGAGGCTCCCTCTGTAACCCACAGCTCCCCCCCCCCCCTCCCCGCAGAACGATTGCAGGGTGCCATTGGTTTCCAGGTTTGTCTTCATCGTATGCCTATTGGTCCCTGCCTTAGACAGGGCCTAAGGGATGACTGTCAGTTTTAGGGCTTGTCCACACGTAGCGGAATTGCTGCGTATTTTTTTATAGAAATTGACCTGAGGCGCGTATTTTTCGTACTGCCAATTCCTGCTGCGGAAAGTGGACTGAATTGCTGCGTTTTTCAGGAGGAGATGTCACCATCTCCCAACATTGAGGAAAAAGCAGCAAAATCGGCAACATTTTCTGCAGTAAAAAAACGCAGGAAATGGTGAGGTTTTTCCACAGCTGAATTTCTGCTAGTTTCTGGGGAATTGCTGCAGAAATTATCTGCAGCTATTCCGTTACGTGTGGACAAGCCCTTACACTGAAGTATTGCAGTAGTGGGACTGCATGTAGTGGGACTGTAAAAAACAAAGAAGAATTTTTTTTCCCCCTATAAAAGGTCTTGTCCAAACGTAACGGAATTGCTGCAGAAAATTCTGCAGCAATTCCGCAGAAACGAGCAGACATTCCGCTGCGGAAAAAACGCACCATTTCCTGCGTTTTTTTACTGCAGAAAATAGTGCGTTTTTTGCTACGTTCTTCTCAATGCTGCGAGATGGTGATATCTCCTCTGAAAAACGCAGCAATTCAGCAGTAGGAATTGACAAGCTGCGGAACGAAAAATATGCACCGCAGGTGAATTTATGCGATTCTCAAATTTTACGCAGCATGTGGATATCAACTATGTCGACAGAAAAATAAAAATGTTAAGTCTTTTAGTATATGGTGTCTCAAATACAAATACATAAAAATAAAATTATGGCTCTGGGAATGTGATGATAAATAAACAAATAGGCTTTACACTAAAGGGGCAAAAACCCCTGTGGCCACAGTGGACCAACTCTGAGCCCCTGTTCTGCTGAACAGACTGCACACACGTCGCATCTGTTTACAAATAGTTATATAACAGATCATTATAGCAAGGCGCGTATTAGTTCTATCATGTCCTCCATCAACAATTAGAAGTTATTATAGGTGTTGGGTGTAATAATTATATATGTATATATAGCATAAGAATATTTATTTTGCAATTTAATGTACCAGGCACTCGTAAACTAATAAAGTCATTAACTGGTTTTCTGATTGTTACACAAAGGGAGGAATTTATCAACCATTACTAAGCACGTTTTCTGGCATTGAAAAATCACAATATGGCCTTTTTACGCAGCTCTTGCCAGTTTTGTGAATAGGGCCTGAGGGGCTGGTACATAAGAAGGTGATTCAAGGAATGCCAAGTTCAAACCACCTCTTTGGGCTCTGCATGATAAGAAAGTTCTACGAGGCCTTTAAGATTTATTACTCAATACAGCAAAAAAAAATTACTCACCAACGGTAACACGAAATCGGCCATCTGTTGGGGCCTGGGGCTCTTCATCACTAACTGAATGATTATGATTTCGACGACAGGGTTTTTTCTTTATGTGACCCATCACAAAAGAACCCAATCCAATCAGAATAATTACAGGACCCAATATCTGTAGAGAAAGGAGTCCACAGGTTCTAGTGTTGAAGCTTGTGCCAGTAACATTTTGATCTGGAAAAGTTTCTTTACAACCCGGTATCCAGGCACCCAATATACTGACAAGTATTCCACAAGTTACCATCAAAAATCCAAATATTAAACATTGGAAAAACTGGCGGCTTTCTCCAAAGAGAAATAAGCGGTCCGGATGCGTTTCTCTATTTGGTAATGGCCTTCTAGTGGCTTCCAACCTTGCTCTAGATTTTGCCAACACAACAGAAGCCAGTCCCAACACAGCAAGTGAAGGTCCCATTATCTTAAATGTCGTGGTGCAGTAGACCTGGACACCAACTTTGCAGGCCTGGAACACATAGAGCGATAAAAGGAATCCAGCACAGAAGATTATCCCTCCAAAAATATACATAAAGAATATGAGTCTGCTGATTGTGACATAACTGTTTGTCATATGCCGGAAACGGTGTGAGGTCTCCATTTCTGAAAATGGTTTGGCTACCTTCTTCCAAAGAGAAGCTTTTCTGTTGAGAATATGAATAGAAGGAAGTTAATAGTTGCATTATACAATAAAAGAACCCACATGGGCACTATAAAAAAAAAACAGATCTCAAAAGTCCTACTTTCCTTCTTAGGTTTTCTTCGGAAAATTCTGCCTCAAAATTCTGTTTGGAATTTGAGGCAGATTTTCCTCTGCCTGCAATCCATCTGCCGCATTTTTAGTGGTGTTTTTCGCTGCATTTTTCACTCACGCCATTGAGTGCTACGGGCAAAAACGCTGCAAAATACTCTTTCTCTGCCTCTCATTGAGGTCAATCGGAGATCAGAGGCGTAAACGCCCAAAGATAGGGCATGACTCTTCTTTTTACCGCGAGGCGGTTTTTCCTCTCGGGGTAAAAAAACGAGTCCGCCTCCCATTAAAATCAGTGGGAGGCATTTTCGGCCGTTTTTGGCACGTTTTCCGACGCGCTTTCCGCGTCAAAAAACGTGTAAAAAAACTCAGTGTGAACTGGCCCTTACTTCTTTAAAACGTGACTTTTGCAGGGACTTTATGCAGGTGTGCACTCCATAGAGATTAATAAATCTATCCAAGAAATAATGTGCTTTTGGGTCTTGAAGTTCTATGAGAGATACTGTAAATGGAAAAAGAATTTAAAAGGGGTATGCCACCCTAGAGCATGGATAGTCATGCAATATCAGATTCTATCTGAGGGTTAAAGGGGCTACAGATGTGACCACCCTTATCTTTTCTTGAATTACATTCTTATACAATTTGCCATGACACCAATTCAATACAATCTGGCACAATCCAGTACAAAAACATATACGTTAAGAAATATGTTGGTTTTTTTTTAACATGGGAATCTATGGGCGATGGATGGAGTCCGTTAGAGGTATACATTCTTTTTACATGTTTGTTTAACATCTCGCACCACACAACTCATGATATGCCAGATTTAGAGATAAATTAAGGGAAGACACATTTGTATATGATTAAAAAACAAAAAAGCACATCTCAGACATATAGTATACAGTATAGTTAAGTAAATGATTTTAAATAACATTTTTACATAAGTTAGACAAAAGCCAAACATTAAAAGGGTATTCCCATTATAGAACATCATGGCATATTGCTAGGATATGCCAGAATATTTTGTTCGGTAGAGTTCTGACCTCTGGGACTGGGGCCTATCCGAAGAACTTGGTCTCTTCTGCCGCACTACCGGCTGCTCGCTGTGTAAAGAAACACTATGAGGAAGCCGCAGTGCTTAGCTAGTACTGTGGTCTCGTCTTCATGCTATGGATTGTGGGGTCCCGAGAGACTGACCTTCACCAGTGAGTAAATGATGGCATATCCTAGCGATAATTCATCACTTTCATATGGTGGGAAGAGACCTTTAAGCCTGACAGGCCACGATTGGGTATATTAATGGAGGGCCATTGGCTGTCCATTTCTTCATCAGTAACAGGAAAAGTTGTATTCTTTCACGTCCAACAAAGATTAATTTCAAGCCAGGGATTATTTTGGTAAGCCGACCATTTTAACTTTGCAATAATACAATATCAAGTATCCTGATATCTTTACGGCATACATGAAAATATATGTTGATGTCTTCTTACTTGCGGAGAGCTGGTATATATGTGGTTTCACCCAAGGTGACGCATTGCAAGGCAAAGCTTAAATATGCTTCCCCTATGGGCTAAATCTTCCAGATCAGTTACAATCTTAAGGAAGTTTAATCATTAACTTGGAAGTATCATCTTTAGAATTTGCTTAGAATTTAGATAAAAAAGTAAGTTCATTTGAATTAGTGGGTTCTCTAAAATACTACATAGTAGTATATCAATTTTTATTTCTACAGTATCAAATATTTTAGCAATTTGCTCCGTTTTAGTTTGATTAATTTAATTTAATTAAGTAGAAAACAGTTTGTAGTACTGTTATCTGTAAAATACATAACCCTGAGGCCATGGGTCCATGTAGAGAATTGGTTGGGTTATTCAACAGTACAATGCATGTGAATGGAATTTTTACATCCGCAGTATTCCCTATTAATCCTAAACTATGGGTATAATCCACTGCAATTCCACATTGAAAGCCGCAACAAAATCTGCATGTGTTACAGATTTCAGGACATTACCCAGCAGATAAAAGCTGCTGCGTGGGCACTTGACTGTTTATGGAGCATACACATGGTAAAGCTACTGTACGGCAGCACACACAGCTCCCAATTTTTTAATATTACGGTATGTTCACACGCTTCACAAAAAACTTCTGAAAATACGGAGCTGTTTTCAAGGTTTTTTACGGCCGTTTTTGGAGCTGTTTTTCTATAGAGTCAATGAAAAATGACTCAAGAAGTGACATGCATTTATTTTTACGGGCTGTCTTTTTTCAAAACTGCCACGTAAAAATACGCCCCGTCGGAACAGAGCGCCAAATTTCCCATTGAAATCAATGGGCAGATGTTTGTAAGCCGTTCTGCTTCCAATTTTTCGGCTGTTTTACTAAAGTTTCATGTGCAAGTGGTCTTCTATGTAACTTATGAATTAAAAAATCTCATCACATATGAGGAATATGTTACAAAGCGGAGGAACCCCCCTCCCCCATCCCACATTGTAAAAAATATGTATATATTTCAAGTAAAATGACACATAACATCTGTCTGCTGCATTATTTAGTCCAAACACTGATTAAGATTCAATAAGAAGTGGACAAACTAAGAAATAGCGAGCATGCATAAAGTTGGTGTAAATAAAAGATTTGAGTTTTAATGATATCATAGGTTGTTATTTTGTGACAGACAGAACATTATGTGTAGTTTTATGGCTCAGGGTAGCGGGCACAACAATCGCTTTGCCAAACTACTGGACTTTGTTTTTCCTATAAAGCACTAAAACTTTCCTGGTTCAGGACAGACCATACCTTATAGGAGCTGTGCTATGTTGAAATCCATGGAGTGTTGATCATTGAACTGGAGCCGACGAGAAATTGGGAGCAGAATTGCCCTCTTACCTGAGCTGAACGCTCTGCACCCCGCAGTACAGGTAGGCAGTAACACCTGATCCCAGCAGAGCTGCTGCAAAGGGTGTGTGAAGGTGCTCCCCACCCACAGACCAATAGAACAGCCAGGTACACCTGAATCACCTGTCACCTGGGTGGTGCAAACATTACAAGAAAGCCGGTGTAAGCTGTCATAAAGCATCTATCAGCCATAGAGGATACGAGCTAAATGCTGTCTGAATGCATGTATTATATTCTAGAACTAGTGTCGGCCAAGCCTGTGTGCATGAGCTATGAGAGATCAGCAACTGGTTTCATTTCATTCTGGTTTTGACAATTTGCAGACAAGCAGTGTCACAATTTTTGTAAGTATCACAAATCACAAGTGTTTTCTCTCCCCGATCACAATGTTTCTACAAATGCATTGTGCATATTGCATACGATTGCGCTCAGATCTCGTATGTAACACAAGCGATATGTCGTCGTACAGTCTGGCCTTCGGCTGGAGCTCAACACGAAGTTTCTGTAGACAGCTGCTGTCCCTCAGAAAACATTGGGGCAGATTTATTTCATACTGTCTTCAATTTAGACACGTTAGAGTTGGGGTATGTTCACACGCAGAGTCAAAAACGTCTCAAAAGAAAACAGCTCCTGATTTTCAGACGTTTTTTGTGCCACTGGCGTTTTTCGCTGCGTTTTTTACGGCCGTTTGTTGGAGCTTTTTTCAATAGAGTCTATGGAAAACGCCTCCAAAAACGTCCCAAGAAGTGTCCTGCACTTCATTTTCGCTGCCGTTTTTTTCCATCGGAACAGAATGCCGTTTTCCATTGAAATCAATTGGTTCAGAAAATAGGCTGTGTGAACATACCCTTAGACTGAATGCACCAAATTTACCACAGTGGCTCGTGCTGTATGAGAAATTTGGCACATCTTTTCTACACTTTTGTCTAACTTTATGCTACCTCCAGTTTGGCTTACCTTAGACCAGGGGTCTCAAGCACGCGGCCCGCGGGCCGCATGCGGCCCCTGGGGCTGTCATCTGCGGCCCGCGGGACACAGAGCCGCTAGTATCGGCTCTGCTCCGAGATTCTGGAATTCCCTGACATCGCTGTCCACATATGAACAGCGATGTCTGGGGCTTCCCCAGAGCCGGAGTCCCGAGCAGAGCGCTGGTGTCCGCTCTGCTCCGGGACTCCGTGGAATTCCCTGACATCGATGCCCATATATGGACAGTGTGTCAGGGTCTTGCCCAGAGCGGAGCAGAGCGCTGGTGTCGGCTCTGCTCCTGGACTCTATGGAATTCCCTGACATCGCTGTCTACATATGAACAGCGATGTCTGGGGCTTCCCCAGAGCCGGAGTCCCGAGCAGAGCGCTGGTGTCGGCTCTGCTCCGGGACTCTGTGGAATTCCCTGATATCGCTGCCCATATATGGACAGTGTGTCAGGGTCTTCCCCAGAGCGGAGTCCCGGGCAGAGCGCTATTATCGGCTCTGCTCCGGGACTCTGTGGAATCTTCTGACACCACTGTCCACATATGGACAGTGATGCCTGGGGCTTCCCCAGAGCTGGAGTCCCGGGCAGAGCGCTAGTATAGGCTCTGCTCTGGGGAAGCCTCTGACATCGCTGTCCATACATCGACAATGATGTCAGGGGCTTCCCCAGAGCAGGAGTCCCAGTGATGTCAGGAGCACAGCTGGAGTCCTAGGAAGAGCCTACTAGCGCTCTGCCTGGGACTCCAGCTCTGGGCAAGCCCCTGACATCACTGGGGCAGCCTCTACAGAGGGCACTGGGGCAGCCTCTACAGAGGGCACTGGGGCAGCCTCTACAGAGGGCACTGTGGCGTTATCTACAAGTGGGTGTGTGACAGTATCTGAAGAGGACACTGGCATTATCTAGGGGTGTGTTGCATTATCTACAGAGGGCACTGTGGCCTTATCTACAGAGGGCAATGTGGCCTTATCTACAGAGGGCACTGTGGCCTTATCTACAGAGGGCACCGTAGCCTTATCTAGGGGTGTGTTGCATTATCCACAGAGGGCACTGCGGCAGCATCCACAGAGGGCACTGCGGCACTATCTAAAAAGGGGCTGCCCAATCTTGACATGTGTGCTAACTGAGCCGCCGGACTGCATTTAGCGAAACAAACTGGAAAGCTGGATTGTTGAAATAAGCACGTGGAGAAATATCTCAAATTTTAAACCTAGCGCTATTATTATAGTAATGTAGTATTATTATTATTATAGTAATATAGTGTTATAGTAGTTCAAATAACTAATTGATTAACAATAATTTTGTATTGTATCAAATTTTAAAGTAATGCGGCCCGTCAACTTCCCATTTTTTCTATATGCGGCCCACTTACCCGGCCGAGTTTGAGACCCCTGCCTTAGACCATCTCTTTTGCAGCAAAAGTTTGGCGCAATGTGCTGCATTTTAAGCCATTCTCCTTTTCAGGTAAACCACGCCCCCTTGTTGAGCGAGGTGACTAAAACCCTTAATAAATACCGCGCTAGGATGTGTGCTAGAATTCCGTCACAATTGGAACAGTAAATCCATAGTCACTAATACGTCTGCCAAAAATCGCATAAATGCTGAAATATCTGAAGCCCCAAATAGTTAATTTTTACATAGTTTGTACGGTTGAAAAATACTATATACTTTTAGTATATCCACAGATTTGTTTCAGAAATCCATAAATGTGCTTTAGAAACAACCCCATTCGGATGTATGGAACAGATTTTCAGTCGCAGAAATGACTGCACCAAATCTGCCGCATGTGATTGCCCCCTTAGGCCATGTTCACACGTAGCGTAAACACTGCAAAAATTCAGACTGGATTTTCTTTGTGGAAATTCCGCAGCCTATTACACTAGCAGCAAAGTGGATGAGATTTCAACATATCTCATCAATACACTGCAGAAAAAGCGGTCGACTTTCTATTTAATTACGCAGCATTTGCAAAAAGGCAGCAGGATGTCTGCGCAGATAAACGGTCGGAATATCCGCAGTGTTTACCCTACGTGAATATGACCTTACTGTTGCTGACTAAATGATGGAATATCTGGGATATGCTTTGTATACTAACAGACTGTAGTATTCTAAAAAAGTATTCTGACATATACCAGCCCGAAAGAGGCCAAAAGGACTCTCTTTTGGCCTCCGTTGGGTTAATGGAGTTCTATAGACACATTTATCAAGCACATCGGGAGCTCTCCCAACCTACACGCTACATGGACATCACAAACTTGATATAAACAAAGCCTACGACCTACTTCACACACACTTTTTTTTTCTGTGTTTAAGGCCTTATTCACACGAGCGTATTTCACGTCCGTG
This sequence comes from Rhinoderma darwinii, assembly GCF_050947455.1. Classification (NCBI taxonomy): domain Eukaryota; kingdom Metazoa; phylum Chordata; class Amphibia; order Anura; family Rhinodermatidae; genus Rhinoderma; species Rhinoderma darwinii. The sequence goes on along the minus strand of NC_134687.1, from coordinate 553,292,831 downwards.
TTACGCGCGTTAAAACAACGGACGTCACACTGACCTATGCAATTCAATGGGTCCATTCAGACATTGTGTTTTTGACGCAGCGCGTGTCCCATGCGTGAAACTCACTGCATGTCCTATTCTTGTGCGTTTTTGTGCATCACGCACCCATTGCAGTCAATGGGTGCGTGAAAATCACAGACAGCACACGGACATCATACACGTGCTGTGCGTGATGCACGCAACAGTTGCTAAAGAAATGATGGGAAAAAGAAAAACACCTCCTTCCGTTTATTTTGCTGATGTAAACGGAACTGCAACTCAAGAAAAACGCTGCATTTTTTTTACGCACGCAAAACGGAAACGTTCGTGTGAATAAGACCTTAAAATTATATTTTTACTGGAACTTTTTAACTGTGATTTTGGTGGCGTTTTATATTTAGTGTAATTTTGTAGATGCATTTTTCCTGCCTTTTTGAAATTCAATTTTTTTTTTTATATAATTTTTTTCTTTATTATCATAATATTGTTTAACCCCTTAAAGTGTAGCTAAACGTGTCACAAACTTCTGACATGTCATAGTGACATGTCAGAAGTTTAGATTGGTGGGGGTCCGAGCACTGTTTTTTGCAGGACAAGTTGTAATTCTTTGTGGCACCATTTATTGTACCGCATAATGTACTAGGAAGCAAAAAAAAACTTTATTAGTGGGGTGAAATGGGCAAAAAACAGCGATTACACCATTTTTTGGGGGGTTTTGTTTTTACGGAGTCTATCAGGCGGTAAAAACTACATATTCACCTTATTCTACAGGTTGATACAATTACGGCGATACCAAATTTATATGTTTTATCACTTTTAAAGAGAATTAAACAATTTCCTAAAAAAAAAAATGCTTTTTCCATCAATTTAGTGGTGTGAGGGCTTAAATACTGCAGGGCGAACTGTAGTATTCACTGATTTTGGGGTGCATGCGACTTATTGATCGCTTTTTATTCAATTTTTTTGGAGAGCTAAGATGACTAAAAACTAAAAAACAGAAATGTTTTATATGTGTGTGTGTGTGTGTGTGTGTGTGTGTGTGTGTGTGTGTGTGTGTGTGCGTGTGTGCGTGTGTGTGTGTGTGCGTGTGTGTGTGTGTATATTTATTTATTTTTTTACGGCGTTAACCAGAGCGGGTTAAACAACGCTATATTGTGATAGTTCGGACTTTTATGGACCCGGCGATACCAGTTATGTTAACTTTTAAAAAAATGTTAACATTGCTTTAGGGGAAAAATGGGAAAACTTTTGAACTTTTGATACTTTTTTTTTTTGGAACATAAAAAAAAACAAATCTTTATTTAACTGTTATTTACTTTTTTTATTAGACCCCCCAAGGGTGCTTGATATACTTCAATACTAATGTATTGCAGTATATCGTGATTCGGACAGTCTCCTTTGAAGCCCTGCCGGAGTACAGAGATGGCAGACCTGCGGGCCATCATTAGTCCCCCAGGCTGCCATGACAACCATTCTCACCAGCCTATCGCGTCGTGGGGAGGGGGGCGCATATGGCGTGTTGGAGGGGGCACCCACCTTATTCTAACAATTTAAATGCCGCGGTCATGGTTGACCGCAGCATTAAGGGTATGCTCACACAATGAGAGGCATTTACGTGTGAAAAGACAGACTGTTTACAGCTGCCTCGTTTCACACGTAAATGCTCCTCCTCGTAATTTACGAGGCGTCTGAGACGCTCGTAAATCTTGAGCTGTGCTTCATTGAGTTCAATGAAGAACAGCTCAAATTACGTGGCAAAGAAGTGCCCTGCACTTCTTTGCCGAGGCAGTCCATTTACGCGTCGTCGTTTGACAGCTGTCAAACGACGACGCGTAAATTACAGGTTGTCTGCACAGTACGTCGGCAAACCCATTCAAATGAATGGGCAGATGTTTGCCGACGTATTGCAGCCCTATTTTCAGACGTAAAATAAGGCATAATACGCCTCGTTTACGTCTGAAAATAGGTCGTGTGAACCCAGCCTTAAGGTGTTAAACGGGCGGAATCAAGGGGATCTTTGAATCCGCCGGTTGCAGTGAGGTGTCGGTTGTATAACTCAGCCGTCACCCGCTGAGTATGGAGCGAGGTCAGCCCATGAGCCCGCTCCATACTTCGCCTTAACAGCCCGCACGTACTAGTACGTGTCATGTCGTTAAGGGGTTAAAATACAGATCGGTAAGCATACAATACAAGACAACATGTAGTACATCCTTTTACATAAGGAATCATTACCATCAGTTTCCTTCCTATAGATTTTCAATCTATATGGGGATATGGGAACTTTTTGAAGTTCTATAATCAAGCTTACGGGCTGTAGCACTTTTGCTGCAAAAAAGTGCCACTGAAAACGTGTGAAAATGCTGTGTGTGTGAAACCGGCCCAGATCAGTTTCTATGGAAAAACTCAATTCAATGGAAATCTTGGTCACAAAAATGTAACCTGTGATAAATTACCACAGTGACAAAAACACATAAACACATAGGCCGGATTCCTACACTGCGGAATTTCCGCATCGGAATTCTGTGCAGAAATTCCATAGCATTTACAGTAGCAGCAAAGTGAATAAGATTTGGAAAATCTCGTGCCCAAGCTGCGCAAAAAAAAAGCACAAAAGTTGTGCGGAAAGTGTTCTGCGGTGCGTTTTTCAATTCCGCAGCATGTCAATTTACTGTGTGTTCTGTGCGGAGATGCTGCATGTTTGGCCCATAGACTTCAATGGGGAGAAAAAATTCTGCAACAGATTTACAGTATGTTGTTACTATAACCAATGTTTAACACTAAATCCGCAGGTAAGACCACTGCCGGAAAAAAAAAAAACATTTTTCCACAGCAATATGAGCGTTTTTTTAGAGATTCTGCTGCAGATTTTCTGTTGCAGAAAATCGGCAACATATCCTGTGTGTAGGAACATACCCATAGGCTGTGTTCACACGAGGCGGATACGCTGCGTAATAGCCTGTAGGCCGCAGGAAATTTCGGGCGAAGAACTGCACCAAACTGTGATGCAGTTTTTCGCCCAAAATGTCCGCTGCAGAAAACTGCAGCACTTGCACATTCCATCCCAGGAGACCGCTGCAGCCAGTCACATGGAATGAAGCGTCCTGGGATGATGTTTCATCCCATGTGACCGCCACCACAGCCTGTGATTGACCGCAGCGGTCACATGGGATAAAACGTCATCGCAGGAGGCCGCGCTGGAGGGAGGAACACAGACTTCTGGGTATGTATGAGGTGTATTTTTTTCCCCTGAGTTGCCTTTTTTGCGGCAGAATCGGTGTGAATCGCTGTTGAGGTAAATACCTCCCTATAGAATTCAATGGGGAAAACCCGCAACAAATAAGCAGCATTTACCCAAATACAATTGACATGCTGCGGAATAAAATTCCACGCCGCAGGTCAATTTCTGAGCATTTTTTGCGGTCAGCATGTACGCAGCGTGTGGATGAGATTTGTTTTATCTCATCCACTTTGCTGCTACTGTATTTGCTGTGGATTTTCCGCAACATATTCCGTTGCGGAAAAAACGCAGTATTTACTCAGTATTTTCTAGACCTATGGTGTACCCTTTTTAGCAGACTGCTTGTTTTACAGCCCGTGTTGCCTCCTTATAGGCAGAACACAGAAAAATGTAAGGGCTCATGCATATGGTCATATCCGATTTGTACAGAGCCGTAATACCTAAATAATTGTGGCATGCTCCATCAGTTGGCGTATTATGGAGGTATTCGTACCAGAATATTTCCGTAATACTGCGCCATATAAAAAATCTGGCTAAAAATTCCTTCAGGAATTTTGAGCCAGATCTTGACCTCTAAAATTTCCTGGTAGGCGGCTGCGTTGACTCTGGACTTGATATAACACAGTGGACCAACACCAGCAGATGACATGGCTCCCCAAACCATCACTGACTATGGAAACTTCACACTGGACCGGAAGCAACTTGGATTGATGACTCTCCACTCATCCTCCAGACTCTGGGACCGAGATTTCCAAATGAAATGGAAAATTTATATCAAGTCCAGAGTCAGCGCAGCCGTCTAGCAGGACATTTTAGAGCACTTCATGCTTCCCTCTGCTGACAAGCTTTATGGAGATGCGGATTTCATTTTCCAGCAGGACTTGGCACCTGCCCACACTGCCAAAAGTACCAATACCTGGTTTAATGACCACAGTATCACTGTGCTTGATTGGCCAGAAAACTCGCCTGACCTAAACCCCATAGAGAATCTATAGGGTATTGTCAAGAGGAAGATGAGACACCAGACCCAACAATGCAGACGAGCTGAAAGCCGATATCAAAGCAACCTGGGCTTCCATGACACCTCAGCAGTGTCACAATTTGCTATTGGAAATTAACAGGCATAGAAGTGTTAGGCTGGGTTCACACGACCTATTTTCAGGCGTAAACTAGGCATTTTACGCCTCGAATTACGCCTGAAAACATCTGCCCATTCATTTCAATGGGTTTGCCGACGTACTGTGCCGACGACCTGTAATTTTACGCACCGCTGTCAAAAGACGGCGCGTAAAATAACAGCGTCGTCAAAGAAGTGCAGGACACTTCTTGGGATGTAATTTGAGCCGTTTTTCATTGACTTCAATGAAGAACAGCTCCAAATTACGGCCGTAATTGAGGCCTCGCAAAACGCGAGTACGAGCAATTACGTTTGAAATGCAGCTGTTTTCTCCTGAAAACAGCTCCGTAATTTCAGCTGTAAATGTCGTTATCGTGTGCACATACCCTTAGGGTATGTGCACACGACCTATTTTCAGACGTAATGGAGGCGTTTTACGCCTCGAATTACACCTGAAAAGACGGCTCCAATACGTCTGCAAACATCTGCCTATTGCCTGCAATGGGTTTTAAGATGTTTTGTGCAGACGAGGTGTAATTTTACGCGTCGCTGTCAAAAAACGGCCCGTAAAATTACGCCCGCGTCAAAGAAGTGCAGGACACTTCTTGGGACGTATTTGGAGCCGTTTTTCATTGACTCCAATGAAGAACAGCTCCAATTATGTACGTAAAAGACGCCGCGAAAAACGCGAGTACATGCAAAAACGTCTGAAATTCAGGAGCTGTTTTCTCCTGAAAACAGCTCTGTAATTTCAGACGTATTTTGCGTTGTCGTGTGAACATACCCTAAAGGGCCTCTTACAGCACAATGAATACAGACCGGCAGGAAATGTGTGAAAAGACGTGTGCGTACCCTTCACCAGGAGCAGGGCTAGACATACATCACGTCAGAGACTGGGAACGCCCTGACCTTGAGCTGAAGCAATTTCCATTCAAGTATCAAGGACGAATTAAAAAGGGATGGGTGTCACAGTACTAAGTACTGTACCTATTACCTTCAAGCTTTACTACTATAGCTTTGGATTTTCTGCTGATCATGAGATGCTGTAAACCTATTCAGTTACATTGCATATCTGGGAAATTACAAATGGTAGATATTTATTTTTCTATTTAAGGCTAGGTTCACACCCAGTGATGGATCCTCATATGGGCACTCGGTCCAAACCCGCACATAACTTAAAAAAAACTATGCAGGTCTGCTGCCAGCCGCATTCTCGCGATCGTCCGTCCCACCTGCTGATCAGAATTGCCAACCGTCCGTAAATGTACAAACAGTCCGCAAAAACTGGTGTTTTTTTTTGGTTTTTTTTTCTGCCGTCCGTAGTGTCCAGCAGAAAAAAGCACCGTCCGGGATTTAGTGCAATTCTCCCGGAACAATGCACTGCGCATGCGCCAAAAAGGAGAGGCGCAGTGCAAAGGAAAGAGTAGGTGGCCGTGGACATATTTTCAATCTGAAAATATGGCCAAGTGAATAAGTCTGAGTGAGGTCGATGCCGGGAGTGGACTACTTCAGTCCCCTGACCTGAGTCACCTGACCTTACGACAGTGACTTGAGGTCAGGTGACTGATTCAGGTCCGGTCACCGAACTGGCTCATTCCTGGGCCGCTATCGACATCATTCAGACTTCTGCCTGAGTCACGTCAGGGAGAGCGGTAAGTTTCCGCTCTGGGGCCTATGTGCTATCTACAAGGGGGGGCTGTGTCAGACTATCTACAAGGGGTGGACTGTGTGGCACTCCCTACAAGGGGGGGCTGTGTGGCACTCCCTAAATAGGGGGCTGTTTGGCAGTCTCTACCAGGGGGGCTGTGTTGCAGTCTCTACAAAGTGGGGCTGTGTAGCAGTCTCTACAAGGAGGGGCTGTGGGGCAGTCTCTACAAGGGAGGGGCAGTGGGGCAATCTCTACAAGGGAGGGGCAGTGGGGCTCTCTGTACAAGGGGGGGCTGTGGGGCACAATCTGTACAAGGGGGGCTGTGTGGTGCTATCTACAGGGGCCTGTGTGTGTTGGGCTAGCTACAGGGGGCTGTGTGGCGCTATCTACAGGGGGCTCAACAGGGGCATTATTACTGTGTGGGGGCACGGTTACTGAGGGGACAGTTTTATTGTGTCGAGGACGAATGGATCATTATTACCATCTGGGGCACTGTGGATTACGAGTTTGTTTGTTTAGAGGATGGGGTATAGGTGTGGAGGGTGCTCGAAAAGAGAGAAACCAACATGTCTGTGTGTCAAATTCTGCAGAGACGAGTCATGGCTGGAATAAGTAGTCAGTCATCTAAGTCGGATGGAGGAAAAAAAGGGAACGTGAACAAAGTTAGCGTGGGAAAGCTACAAGCGGAGCTGTGATTGGTGAGTCACTCCTAGAACACTGCACAGGCAATGATTTTGTAATGTGTCCGTAACAATTTTGGTCTGTCCGTCATTTTTAGCTCAGTCGTCCAGAAATTACTGAAGTGGAGGTTGGCAACCCTGCTGCTGATGAAGAGATGGGGCTGGGGGGTGTGCAGGAGGGGTCAACTGCAGGGGTGAGCTAGGCCAGGAAACGGGGCATGCGCCGCGACCACGATCTACAGAGGTTGCTGTATTTTGACTAGCAGACGTGCTGCAGGTTGGGCACATCTGCTAGAAGCCGCCTTTCTGACACTGCACGCACCTCCAGAGAGGAGAAAGATGCCAGCCCCGCTCTCTTCACATTCTGAAGAGAAGAGCAGGGCAGTTAGGTGATTGAGTTGTGGCAGGCGTATGTAAAAGAGCACCACTCACTGCACTGATCCCTTTGCCCCCACTAACGCGATCAGTCAACGCTAGGGGGGATTATACTGCAAGGGGGTTCTGATATCTTACTTATTGCAGAAGGCTCTATGGAGGGGTAATCCCCCCTGTAGAGCCCTCAGTAGTTATTATACCTCAGGGGTGGTCTGAGCGTCTGACTGCGGAGGGCTCTATGGGCGAGGAAATAATTTCTCACCCATAGAGCCCTCTGCTATCAGTCAGATGCTCAGACCCTCCCTTGCAATATAATCCCCCCATAGAGCCCTCAGTAGTTAATATACTGCAAGGGGGGGTCAGATTGTCTGACTGACTGCTGAGGGCTCTATGGGGGGATACCTCCTTCCCCCAGAGCCATAACAGTCAGATGCTCAAACCCTCCGATAGAGCACTCTCTAGAGTGCTCTGACCACCCCTTGAAGAATAATCCCCCCATATAGCCCTTAGGAGTTATTTTACTGCAAGGGGAGGGGTATCTGACTACTGCCTAAAAGGGCAACTAATTTTTTTTTTTTTAGAAAAATTGACATGTCATAGTGAAATGTCAAAAGTTCTCATCGGTGGGGATCTGAGCACGAAGACCCCCGCCGACCGCTAAAACAAAGTGGCAGAAGCGCTCAGGTGGGAGCTGTGCCACTTTGTTTCTGATCGCCTTTCCACTTTACCATCCATGAATGCCGTACCTGACCCTCAGTTCTGGCAGTGTCTGGGAGTGACGATGGTTGAATATGTATTTAGGGAAGGCTCTTTTCTCACTCTACTTCAATTACAGGAAATTCGCGGTCTCCCCCATCTTAAATGGTACTGAAATTTCCAACTGGGCCACTCCTTCCAATCTCAAATCCCACCCAATAATGTCACCATATCTATATATCCCTTAATAGGTATATTAAAATCACAAGGCTCTAAAGGTCTTATATCTGCATTATATACTCATTTTTTATCCGCTAAGGTGACATCAACGCCCTTGGTGGTGTACAATAAGTGGTTATTGCAGATCCCAGATCTTACTCCTGAAGATAGGACTGATGTATTAAGCTCTCACCTGACAATTTCTCCGGCGATTAACAATGAACTGATTCAATTGTATATTATACACCAGGCCTATCTAACACCTACCAGACTAAATAAAATGGGCGGAACTCTTACCTCAGCCTGTCATAGATGCTATCGTTTGGAGGCAGATTTTTGGCACCTTATGTGGGACTGCCCCTACATTTTTACCTTTTGGTCACATGTATTTAACTTTCTCACATCCCTTCTACCTACCCCTATACCTACTTCTCCTAAAGTCGCACTGTTGGATATTTTAGACGAAGATCAATGACACACTAGACATGTATATTCTTAAAGGAATCTTTATTTCTAGCCAGAAAAGTGATAGCAATACATTGGATGGCGGACAGACCACCATCGCTTTCACAATGGAAGACATTCTTGCACACTGTTATCCCTTATGAACGACTAGTATATCAACATAGGGCTTGTCCTGACAAGTTCCAAAAAAAATATGGGGCTTATGGTTAAAAACTACTATTTCTATTGATGTAGGAGACTCTTGACTAACCCCTTGAGATGCGTAATAATACCCTCAATTCTCTCTCCTGATCATTCTATATTACTTTTTTGTTTGAACATATACTGTATGGTGGCTTAGACAACAGGTTTTGTTACTTGTGTTAATATTGGTTTAAAAAAGAAAAAATCTTTGAAATGTTGCTATTGTGCCTGGATTATCTGTGCTTAATTGTATCACTTGATTTGTGCATTGAAAACATTACATCAATGTATATAATTTATACTGTTTGCAACATTTTAAATAAAACGAATTTTAAAAAAAATTGGAGTTTCATTATTTTTGGGTTTACGCTCTCCTATAAGGTGTTTTTTTTCCTCACAGGGATATTTGCATTTCTTGCACATGAAGCACCCCTAGTCAAGTATCCTTTATTCAGTGGTGCCCAGACAACACAGTCGTACAATTTATTATGTTTACTTGAAGGAGTTAATATTTAAAATACTGCACTGCATGCTAGAACATATGCGATACAGAAACCACGCTGGTAATATCATCTGGAAGTATGAGGAAAGGTATGAAGTATAATCACATGACTCAAGTATTTCTCTAATCTACCAAACCATTTTACTAGTAAAGTGCTTGAATAACTGGTTCTCTTACTTCAAGTGTGAACAAGTACTGCTATTGTGTGAGAAGCCCTGGTGGTATTATGTAGTTATTTAGTTCTGCATTCTTATATGGCTGGGTTCACACGACCTATTTTCAGGCGTAAACGAGGCGTATTATGCCTTGTTTTACGTCTGAAAATAGGGCTACAATACGTCGGCAAACATCTGCCCATTCATTTGAATGGGTTTGCCGACATACTGCGCAGATGACCTGTAATTTACGCGTCGTCGTTTGACAGCTGTCAAACGACGCGTAAATTGACTGCCTCAGCAAAGAAGTGCAGGGCACTTCTTTGCAACGTAATTTGAGCCGTTCTTCATTGAAGTCAATGAAGAGCAGCTCAAGATTTACGAGCGTCACAAACGCCTCGCATAATGCGAGGAGGAGCTTTTACGTCTGAAACGAGGCAGCGGTTTTCTCCTGAAAACAGTCTGTCTTTTCAGACGTAAAAGCCTCTTATCATGTGCACATACCCTAAGTGTGAATGTGCATGCTGGGTGAACCACAGATTAGTCACTAGTAGACAGTAGAGTACAAAGAAGAACTCCGGGGTCAACCACACCAAAAAAACATAAGCATGGGATATTATTATTATTGAAATCAGGCTTTTATTCTAAACATTTGTTGCAATATTTTTTTTTATGTGACTATCCTCATAAAAAAAGAATCTTGAAATATTTGTTTTTACACTGGTCACTAGAGAAGACACAAAAGGCTGATGCTTCCAGTCTTCTGTAGCTCACTTGTCAGATTTTCTGTATAGATCGGGACAGGGTAGCACAGTCATCTCATTATATTAAGAGGTGGGAGCAAGTTAATTACAACTCTATTGAACGGCTGGAAGCCTAGATAAGGCAGGATAGCAACAATATACACACAGATAAGGCTATGTATAAATATCCCCTGTCATTCCCTGGTCTATGGGGGGAGGGCCTGTTCCCCATCTCTTCCTGGAGACTGTAAAAATCTATGATATTTCTCTGTAAATACCTAATATTCATTTCAACTGCCATTAAGCATGCACAGCCTGCAGGACTGTCCATACAGTTAATACAAGAAGGAATTGTGTGTCTAAAATATGGCCACCCTCATGAAAGTTTTCAAAAAGAAATGGCTGCAACATGCTGAGTTTCAAATAAATATGGCATAGTTGACAGGAGGGGGGAAAAATAAGAAAAAAATCAAAAAACAAAAACACATTATTTCTCTTCTAAAGACTTTAAAGAGGCTCTGTCACCACATTATAAGTGCCCTATCTTCTACATAAGGAGATGGGCGCTATAATGTAGGTGACCACAGTGCTTTTTATTTAAAAAAACGATCTATTTTTAACAATTTATTAGCGATTTTAGATTTATGCTAACGAGTTGCTTAATGCCCAAGTGGGCGTAGTTTTACTTTAGACGAAGTGGGCGTTGTATAGGGGAGTGTATGACGCTGACCAATCAGCCTCATGCACTCCTCTCCATTCATTTACTCAGCGCATAGGGATCCTGCTAGATCCTTATGTGCTGTCTTATACTAATACATTAACAATAGGAAGCGTGATCTCGTTGTAACCTGTCATTCACAGCGAGATATCGCGAGATCACACTTCCTCTGCTGTAACTACCACAGAGTAACGAAGTGCAGAGATTGTGAATAGACATCCCGTGGAATGTCTATTCACTGTCTAAACACTTCAGTATCGTTAATGTGTTAGTATAAGACATCACATAAGGATCTAGCAGGATCCCTATGCGCTGAGTAAATGAATGGAGAGGAGTGCATGAGGCTGATTGGTCAGCGTCATACACTCCCCTATACAATGCCCACTTGGTCTAAAGTAAAACTACGCCCACTTGGGCATTAAGCAACTCGTTAGCATAAATCTAAAATCGCTAATAAAGTGGTAAAAAGAGATCGTTTTTTTAAATAAAAAGCAATGCGGTCACCTACATTTAAGCGCCCATCTCCTTATGTAGGAGATAGGGCACTTATAATGTGGTGACAGAGCCTCTTTAATCTAGGCTCCTTGACATGTGTTAACCCATGGGTTACCCATTATTTGTACGATGTGCGGTTTCTTGGACCTTGTGATCCCAGGATATTGATGGAAGTAATTGGTGTGCCCGAACCTGTTGATAAATGTAGAGGTCCTGTTACTAGACTTTCCTAGTTAGGCATTGAAATCGACACAGTTGACATGGTTTTCAGCTTACCTGTAGTTAGTTCATTTAGAATCCTGTATTTGTCATATCCTGTGTTTGTGTTGGCAAAGAAAGTAACATTATAACAGATGCAATCGCTGCTTGGGTTATTTGTCATCGATTGTAAGATAATGAACATGGGAAGGGTCAGTTCTCGTCGACTCTCAATAGCTACCAAGGAGAATCAAAGGCCTTGCCATTTCATTACAATTACTCAGGCTTTAATCAAAACTGCAATTTTTCACGTCCCAGTCGGTACTCGTTTTCACGGATTCCTCATAGACTATTGAGGGATCCGTGAAAACTGACAAAAATAGGACATGTCATTTTTTCACGGGCCCTTCACAAGGTCCGTTAAAACAACGGCTGTGTGAACAGCTCTATTGAAATACTTGCGTCCGTGTGACAGGTGTTAAAAAAAACGTCCGTCACACGGACTATATTGACATTCGTCTGAATAAGGCTGTCGTGGAAGTCAATGGCTCAAAATATATTAGACTGAAATTTAGACGAGTGTTCCAACAGAAACGGCAGAAAAAGGGAGTTGGAACCAGCGCTGAGAGTGGAAAATCTGTTAAAAACGGGAATCTTCTTCCAAGTTTTAATGTTACTTTGTTAAAAACAAAACAATGGACTGCGAAATAATAGTGGTGACGGGCAGGTGATGTCCGAGGTACAGAGAGTGATGAGGAGATCGGTGGTGGCCTACGCGTTTCAGACCCCTGCTGGGTCCTTAGCCATGACTAAGGACCCAGCAGGGGTCTGAAACGCGTAGGCCCCCGCCGATCTCCTCATCACTCTCTGTACCTCGGACATCATCTGCTCGTCACCACTATTATTTCGCAGTCCATTGTTTTGTTTTTAACAAAGTAACATTAAAACTTGGAAGAAGATTCCCGGTTTTAACAGATTTTCCACTCTCAGCGCTGGTTCCAACTCCCTTTTTCTGCCGTTTCCCTTGCGTGTGCCGACACGAGGATCCGTGCGCTGACTACCATACCATACCTGTGACAAGGTGAGCTGGAGGATATTCCCCATTTTTTCTGTTCCAACAGACACTCATGCCAGGTACTTTATCGAGCATCCTAATCAGGATATTTCATACCGATATATATAGAGAGAGGAGAAAAAACACACAGACGCTGCTGATATGCTCAAAATACTCCTCTGGGGGTTTAATTTTCAAACTCAATTACAATACTATCATTCAGAAGGGGTGTAGGCTTGAGGTTAACCAATCAGAGACAATGTGACAATATTTGTTATTCAGCCAATTACAGACATACGATACATTATTATAATTATTCACACATCAGATTTGCAGGTGGCCTTATCTCTCTTGGCTAGAATGTTCCTGTAAGATGGGGAGGCATTCCCACAAGCATATTTGCCACCCTCCCATCTCACTCCCTGTGCCTTCTCCGCAAGCTTCGTATGGGAACCAGGGTCAAAGATAACGGACTAAGAAACATACGAAATCAACATTACTTGTGTTAAAGGAACAATGACTTTCGTATTCACTACAAAAGAACCAAGATGGGAACTCCAGACAAGATGGCTGCTGCACGAAATTAAATCATTTAAACATTATTATAATCACTTTCACATAATACATATCTTAGTAATTCGGCATCCTGATTGATAATTCATAATGTAATTTCATACAGAGAATATAAGAAAATAAACCATCCTTCACAAGGCCTAAGAGTAGAAGGGATGAATTTTTTTTTTTGTGTAGCAGGCCTTCTTGCACAGTTTCAATGGATGCGCTGCTTGTCAAGTTGCTGAGGTTGCCAACATGGATTTGCAATTGCTTACGGAAAGTAAAGGTTTTGGTCCCATTTTTGGAAACAGGTGGTGCAGATCTCCCTGGATACCACAGTAGGACGTTTAGGCTTGACGAGGAATCTGGCCTTGCTTGAGTTTTTTCCTATCACTGTAGCAGTGGAATAAAAATATAGCAAATTGGCATTCTTTTTTGGACATATAACTTGGCGGTTGTTCATCTTGGTTATTCAAATTCATCTGGGTTTCTTCCAGTGTTGTCATTGTTATGTCTCTTGATGCGGAGGCGTTTACACTTTAACATTTGGTTTAGGGCCAAGCATGTGCCTGTTTTTGAGAACATTGTGCCATACAGCCAGGAGCTATTGTTGAAGGTGGTAGAGAGGAATTTATGAGTTTGTTTACCAATTCTGTAGTGCCTGCCACTTGCAAGAGTCTTGGTAGGTTTTGGAGTGAATGGCTAGAGCAGGGGTGGGGAACTTTTTGTCTGCCAAGGGCCATTTGTAGATTTATAAAATTGTTCGCGGGCTATGCGGTTTTCTCCTTCATGGCCGTAAATCACACGAGTCACAGAGCGGTAGGACGGGGTTTAGGAGGCCCCGTTCTAGAGATAGGTGCGGGTCCCAGAGGTGGGACCCTCATCTATTGGACATTTATGACATATCCTGTAGATAGATCATAAATGTCCTTGATGAAAAAAAAAACACCCTTAGTCACCTGACCTGACTTCATGCCTTTGTGACAGGTCCTATCCTCTGTCTACACTACAGCTAAATTTCAAAATTTTAGGTCTGGAGCAGGAGGAGAGCAGATGGAGCCAAGTACTGTGTATGCGGCGGTCTGAGTGAGCGGGTCAGTGCGTGACGGCTCGGGAGTGGACCAGTTGAGACACCTGACTGGACTACGGTGACTGGACTGGTACACTCCCAGGGCGCCACGCACCGGCCTCACTCAGACCGCTGTCATACTGGGCCCAGACCGCCCTCTTCCTCCTATATGTGTGCGAGTAGGGGGGACAGAGCTAAGGAGGGAATGACACACCAGCATCGGCGGTCAGAGTGAGGTCAGGGCGTGCTGTGACCGGACTGTACCGGCCCGGGAGTGGACCAGTCTGGTCATCTTACATCACGTCACTGACTGGTCCACTCTTGGGCCAGCACGCAATGACCTCACTCCGTCCGCCCTTCTCCTGCTCCTAAATATGAGTGAGTTGGGCAGACAGGTTCAAGGAGGGAATGAAACGGCGGTCAGGGCATGCTGTGACGGGAGTAGACCAGTCCAGTCCTCTGACCTCAAGTCACTGACGTGAAGTCACGTGACTGGACTGTGTCGGCCCGGGAGTGGACCAGTCCAGTCACCTGATCAGAGTCACCTCGGTGACTCAGGCCAGGTGACCGGACTGGTCCACTCTCGGGCTGGAACGCACCGATTTCGCTCAGATTGACGCCATACTTGAGCCAAGTAGCAAATGACGCGGCGGCAGCGCAATCTGAGTGAGGTCGGACCAAATGATCTTGCGGGCCAGACGTTCTACATCCCTGGGCTAGAGCTTGCAGGTAGTTTTCCCAGACAGTCATATCCAGCAGATAGAGTTTATTGTGGATTGAATGATTGCTTTGCAATAGAGAGGGGCTTCTTTGGTAGTGATTCAAAAAGGTTTGGATACAAGACGCTCTGTGATTTGATCTCCATAAACATTTTTTGACTTGTTCGAGTGTTGTTTGTACGATTAGGAGTGTCAGTTGATTCAGACGACTTTTTCACTAGCACTTTTTTGGGGCTTTTTTGTATCAGTGAATTGTTTGCCCTGAGTGCAGGGAGGTTTGTGTTTTTTTTCTAGCAGACAATGCAAAAATTTGTGGCAGAAAATCTAAGGGGGATTAGCTTGCCAGGGGTTGTTGGGTTATCTTTGGTGAGTTGGAAGTGATTGGTGTCTGGTGTGTATGACTCGTAAGTATGTAGCTGTTAAGGTAGTTGGTCCCCATTTTTTGTTGTATGCTTCTGGCATGTCTCTTACGTGATATCAGTTTGAGTCATTTTGTAATACCTGTCTGCGAGTGTTGGGTGTGAATAAATCTGAATTTGGTATACAGTTCTTTTGCATTGGCGAGCTACTGCCTCTAATGATTTGGGCGTGTGGGACAATATCAACCGCTTAGGCCGATGAAGACGCACCAATTATATGTTCTATGTGCATCTTGATTTGTGGTTTTGAATCCGCACTCTTCTTTACGGTTTAGGTGCTCAGCCCCAGGTGGGATTCTGGGGTATTCCTATATATTGGGCAGAGAGGAGGGCTCCGCAATGACCGGAGGGCCTGTCGCTTGGTTTTATGCATGCGAGTGTCCAATAGAGGTTTTTTTTTTGCAGTTTTTGTTGGGCAAGAATGTTACCCGCAGTCTTAAAGATTACCTGGTATTGCTTGGGCCTGGTGGCCATGCCTGCAAGTGAAATTGACTTGTGCAGGGTGATTTGCATTGTTCTAGAGATTTTTTTGATCATGTAGTGTTGGTCTGGTCTGAAGTGGTTTCAAGAAGATGTTGGAGAGGAGCTAGGAAACTGGCTGCCATGGAAAAGGTTTGTAGGCTTTTGAGTGTCCAAATGTGTTGGATACAAGTGACTTGTTGCAGGTTCACCTGAAATACATAGGTAACTACATCTTACGGTCTGGAATTCGACGGGACTGAAGCCGCACTGAACTTATTGTCTGGGGTTCGTAAGAGGTCCATGTAGTGGCGCACGCAGTCTCTTTAGTGACAGGGGAAAAGATGGCCCTGAAGAGGGAAGAGTGGAGGTATTCATACATTACATTCTCTCTGCATGGCGCAGTGGCACGGCATGCAGAACATTTTCTAAGGCAAGTTTGGGTTGTCTACAGGTTTTCAGGGCAATTGAGGTTGTTGTAGGTTTATGTAAATATAGCTGTGACCATCTCACTTGACCATACTAGTGGAGTATTGTCTTAATTTGGGTATTGTGGTTTGTTGTATTTAGCAGGAGCAAGGACAAGGATGGTTTGTAGTCCCTGCAGTCTATGGGAGGTAGTAAAGTTAGTGACTCCTTAGACTCGGTTCACACTGTGCGTTTTTTGTTTTGGTTGATGAACTCTCATTGAGAGACATGGGAATTAAGCTACCAAAACACAAAATGCATGCTAAAACGCACATTGTGAACCCAGCTTAAGACTTCAAAACAGAGAGCCAAACACAGGCATCTCATCTTGGCTGGATAGGATTGCCAAACAGCCATTAGAGGATCACTATTTTCCTGAGAAGTGGAGTTACCCTATGTTAACTTTGTATACACTAGCAATTTAAATAGTGACTGCCAGGATTGAAGATAACTATGAGAGTAACGGAGAACAGGACTGCCATGAGAAATGTCTGGGCTCCATACAGTAAACTGATCAGGGACCCTCCTAATCTTCTAAGAAATAGCCCTCTAGTGTGTAATTTATACAGAAATTATATTCCAAGCTACAATGGCATATGGACTGACACGAGTGATAAAAACCAGTGGGAACTGGTTTAACAGTGGGCGGTGCAGTTCCGGAGTCTACAGCGACGTCTTTTGGTGTAGAAAAGACTTGAGTGTTTCAGTGAGCTCTCATTCTCTGAGCAGTAGATGTTATGAAGAGCTTCTGTTCTTAGAAAAGCGTGCTGAATACAGCTGGGATCGGAGGAAACTCTGATCCCATCTATTTAACTCTTGTAATAATGCTGTGGACCGCGGTGATCAAAAGGGAACTCCCCTCTTTGATCGCATCACCGGAAACCCGGTGAAGTGTTCAAATACTGGAGGAACCCTCTGCTGTCAGCCCTGGGGTCCTAGAAAGGACCCCAGGGCTTTCTCAGTATGCCTGCATCATAGTGACACAGTGTTATGTATTAGCATACAGGAGTAACTAAAAAGTTATCCCTTCATGGGATTAAAAAAAGAATTTAACCCAAAAAAATAGACATGTCCCACAAAAAAAGTGGTTATTTAGTATAAAATATATTTTATTGCCATTACATTAAAACAAAAAAAACCTACACATATTCTCTACACGACCATAATAATGTAAAGAATGAATTTCACAGGTAATCTAGTGTGAACGTAAACGATATAAAAAAAAAAAAAAAACTATTCAGAAAACCGCTCATTTCTATATTCAGGCCGCAAAAAAAAAAAAAAGACAAAATCACACAGTCATTTAATTTGTACCCCTAAACTGCGTAGGAAAAAAAATACAATTTCTTCTGCATAAAACAATGCCTCATATAGCCACGTCAATATGTGTATAACCGAATATTTAATCAATGTTAGTTACAAACTTATTGAACATTAAACAGGGTATATAAAAGTGTATTTTTAGGAAAGCATAGCCAACATGATGCACAACTGCCAGCAGACATGGATAGATGTTCTAAGAAAAACAAGAGAGTGGGTGCTTCTACACCAGTGGAGTGTCCCACCAAAATCCAGTTGGGGAGCCGCTACAAATTCTGCACTGTATGATAATTCTCCATCCCGCTCTGTTTGGCCAAGCAGGAATGTGGCTATGAGCAGGACACTTTAATTCGGAATGAAAAATTTGGACTGCTACAGCACTGGTACTAGAACTAATTCTGGGTCTCAAAGCATAACTCAGAATGGGACAACCAGTGACCAGTTGTAAACTGTGGACGAACCAGGCAGTAAATGTTCAACAGTTAGGGTATGTTCACACGCAGTGTTTTCAGGCATAATTCGGGCGTTTACGCCTCAAATTACGCCTGAAAAAACGGCTCCATTGCACCTACAAACATCTGCCCATTGCTTTCAATGGGAATTACGATGTTCTGTTCCCACGAGCCTTTATTTTACGCATCGCTGTCCAAATACGGCGCGTAAAATGACGGCTCGTCAAAAGAAGTGCAGGACACTTCTTGGGACGTTTTTAGAGGCGTTTTTC